>NW_014569681.1:83610-98610 GCF_001313835.1 Polistes canadensis | reverse complement strand
ATAAATCATATTGATTAGGTATTATTATATCGTAAGAAACAGTATGAAACTTTCCGAACAATTTAATATATATATATATATAATAACAAATATTTTAAAAATATATATATTATATTATTGTAATGATTTGAGAAAAAATTTCAAACGATCTGATATATACGTTTAGATCATATATTATTAAAGAATTTTTGTATTATAATCCTTACGATAATATAACTTAGTTTTAAAAAGAAAATATATATTAAAATGGTTAAAACTTTGTTAAGATCTTCGTCGAATATTATTCGCGATAAGTTTAACGCGGTAGCGGCGTAGTAACAGCCAAGGAAATGTATTCCTCTTTGTGAACCCTTTTCCGGGCTTCGTGAAAGAGCAATGTTCACTTACTTCCACGCACTTTCTGAAAGTAAGTAAGAAAGTAAAATCTCGTAGTAAGTAAGGGCCCGATCCAACCCACAAACCCACCTCACGTATAATTAGCTATAACCACGATAGCGGTTATGAGAGGGCAACGCTCGTAAACGTCTCGAACACGCGAGAAGGTGCGCAACCTCGATGTTTACAGTCTTTCAAATAGCGTGGGTGGCTTAAAGAATCTTATCGTTCTTATACTATAACACATCTTACGTTGTATACAGTTACGTTATTACTGCATCATATTAGTTAACTTTTGTTTGTTCAACTATCTGACTTTCTCTTTGCTCTCATGTAGTATCATGGATTTTCTTCTTTTGATTTTGTGTTCTCTTGTTGTATTATTATTCATTTTATATATAAAGTAAACTTTGAATTTACCTAATGTTAGGTTTACTTCATATAACTTTTATGCAATCTCGTTTCCTCGCGTCTACAATTTGTTGTATTATCAACAATTTATGAACTGACGAGAAAATTTACGTTTATTGCTCACGGACGAATCGTAAAAAGATTGAAAATAACCAACTCGGAGGGCATAAATCATAACATTGATGGATTGCAAAAGTGAAACGATAATAAAGGGGTATATACAGATAAGCGAGATTCCGTTATTCATATTTTAACGCGAACAGATTTATCATAGCGAAGGAAAAACAATCAAGAATCCGTTTTTTCTTTCTTTCTTTCCTCCTTTTTTCCCCCTCTCGCGTAATCATACTCCAGGAATCCGGTATGCAAAAAGTTTATCTTTGACGAGGTACTTCATTTTGTTTTATCGATGGCTATCTATTTTTTCATTATAAGCGAAAGATAATATATCAATATGTTTACCTACTTGACATATTTGTTTTTTTAGAGAATCGATTACTATAAATGATCGATCTATCGTCTTGTTGGAGTCAGTAACATAATTCGAAAATGTTGCATACGTTGGTTAGAGTAGTATTTTTGGGCGTTTGCCTGATTTCCGTGGCATTGGCTGCGAACAACGATTGGTATAGGAACAGTTTGATCTATCAGATTTATCCTAGAAGTTTCAAGGACAGCAATGGAGACGGTATTGGTGATTTGAACGGTATCACAAGCAAATTGGAACATATCGCGGATATCGGGGCCGATGCACTTTGGTTATCGCCGATTTTTACTAGCCCCCAAGCTGATTTCGGCTACGACATATCGAATTTCACAGACATCAATCCTGAATACGGTACTCTGGCAGATTTTGACAGGCTCGTGGCAAAAGCAAAATCACTCGGTCTGAAGGTATTACTCGATTATGTACCAAATCATAGCTCGCACGAGCACGAATGGTTTAAAAAAAGTATAAAGAGGATTAAACCGTACGACGAGTATTATATTTGGAAAAATGCGACATACGTTAATGGTCAAAGAAGACCACCCAACAATTGGCTTTCCGTATTCGGAGGATCCGCATGGGAATGGAATCAAGAACGTGGCCAATATTATTTCCATCAATTTGTTGCCGGTCAACCCGATCTCAACTACCGTAACATGGCTTTGGATCAAGAGATGAAGAATGTTTACTCCTTCTGGATGAACCGTGGGGTTGAGGGATTCCGTATTGATGCTATTAACCATATGTTCGAGGATCCGAGATTCTTGGACGAGCCATCGGCAAACCGTCCCGATCTCCCGTCAGACGATTACGATACTCTTGATCACATTTACACAAAGAATCAGAATGAGACTTACACCGTACTTTCCAGTTGGAGAAAATTACTCGACAAACATTCGGCCGATATGAAAACCGATTATAAGATGATACTTACGGAAGCTTATGCGGGTTTCGATCTTACGGTGAAATATTACAATGCCGGTTCTACGGTACCATTCAACTTTATGTTCATAGCAGATCTTAATAACCAATCTTCGGCTTCCGATTTCAAGCTATCGATCGATCGATGGATGAACAATCTTCCTTCAAGCAATACGGTCGGTAATTGGGTCGTTGGCAATCATGACAATCATCGAGTTGCCAGTAGGTATGGAATGAAACGTGCCGATAAATTGAGCATGTTGTCAATGGTTTTACCAGGCATAGCTGTTGTTTACAACGGCGATGAAATAGGTATGTTGGACAGACCTTTTACTTATGAAGAAACAGTAGACCCGGCCGGTTGTCAAGCAGGCCCAAGTAGGTATCACCTTAAATCGAGAGATCCAGAAAGGACACCGTTCCAATGGGACAGTACTACGAGTGCTGGTTTCTCGACGAGTAACAAAACTTGGCTTCCGGTTCATTTCAATTACAAGACCTTGAATTTGGCGGTACAAAAGAATAGTCCTGTCTCTCATTATAAGGTATTTAAGGCCATGAGTGCGTTGAAGAAGAAGCCTGTTATCAAGAACGGATCTCTAGAAGTTATCCTAGTTACCGAGAAAGTTTTGGGTGTTGTACGTAGGAACCAAGGTTCGATCGTGGTTCTGCTGCTCAATTTCTCAGACTACCCTGTTCAAGTCGATGCCAGAACGTGGTTGAACATTCCCGAACAACTTGTAGTATATATATCTAGTGTCGGATCTAAGATCAACACCGGTACTAGAGTCAATACCGCTTCTTATATTTTGCCCGGAGCAGCTTCCGTTGTTCTTGTATCCCCAAATGTCTTATATTATTAGTTCGGAAAGAAAACTTATCACGTTATTAATATTGATTGTCGAAAGAACAATAAAATTGAATCTTGTATTATGTTATTTATATAAGTATATTATAAGTATTAATTATATTATTATTACTGATATATATAATATATAAAACGTTGTTAATTTGTTATTTTCGTTCTTTTACAAATTGATCATCAAAAATAATATTGTATAATATATAGTGTGTTTATTTAAAATCATAATAATTGTCTTATCTACCAACACCTTTTTTCCTCTTTCTAACAAAAATCCATCTTATTTCGTAGAAACACTTTTCGATTCAACGAATTCGGCATAATACGCGACGCGTTTCAAGCTTTCAGAATCCTAAGCTTCGTAAATATTTATAATGAAGATATCCCAGCGGATAGTAGTAGTTTCTCTCGTCAAAAGTATAGCTATAGTGAGATCCTTTTAACAGTATACCATCCGTATAACGTCGCTTTCGCCTAACTTCTACGATCTCGTGGAAATCCAAGTACGTATATTTTCGTAACTCCGATACTTTTCCCTAATTCCTTAGCCCAGTTATTATTAGAGTTTTAATATTCTTTCGCGCGCATAAATTCATGCGAAATGAATTTATAATATGAATTCGAAACCTTGCTAAAAAGAAAAAAAAAAGAAAAAGAAAAAAAACTATTAACAAAATTTTTGTCCAACCGATAATTCGTGCAATCTGAACACGTGCGATTATTTAACTACACAACACGACACTACAATCTTAAACGTTTTAAAATTGTTCTCGTTAGTATCCTATAGCAACGACGGGTGGAGGGGGGATAAAAAAAAGAGTAAGCAGAAAGTTTCGTACGAGTTCGTCGACCCTAAAAGATGTACGTTTATATATTTTTATCTTCTTTTTTTTCTTCTTTTTTTTTTTCAAAATGAAAAAAGTCGAAATAAAAAGGTAAGGTGAAGAAGTTGCGACGTTACATTATATACGAATTCGACGGAGAAAGATAAAAATAAAAATACAAGAGACATAAGGGAGAGAGAAAGAAAAGAAAGTGCACGCGCACGCGCACGCGTTAAAAATTGTATGCGTATACGCGTGGCGTGTGCGCGTGCGTGTGCGTTGGTGGAAAATTTCAAGTTTTCGTACACAACATTCGCGTGCACACGCAAACACACACACACAACTATCCAGCGGACGCGCAGCACCAATCACGCTGAGTGCACATTCTTCAAGCTTCTTTCTTTATACCTAACTCACTCTTCCTCTCGTTTTACAAGGAGACAGTCGAGAGAAGAGAGACCACCTCCTTCTTCCTCCCCTTCCCCATCCCTTTCTCCTCGTTTCCATACATATACCTACTACCCCATTCTACTTCCTTCTTCTTTCTTTTTCTTTCTTAGACACGATGCACAACTTGCATGCATTTGGAGGAATGCCTTTACATGCATATGTACACGTGAGAGCACGGCCAAGATCGTTCTTTCGCATATTCAATTTTTCTATCTATCACTCACTCACTCATTCTCTGTCTGTCTGTCTCTCTCTCTTTCTCTTTTTTTTTATATTTTCCTATTTCATTTTCTTTAACTTTTTCAACAAACAATTTATATTAAATTATTTCTCGCCTGATATCGCGTCGCATCTAATTATATTTTATGTTAGCGAAATAATAAGTCAACTTGGTCTTAATTAATAATATTTTGTTTCATCACCTCTCGTCAAACCTGATTTCTCACTTCCTATCTCTCAAGCTTGTTCTTCCCCGTGTTACTTCTCCTTCTCCCCCCCCCCCCACTACCTTTCTCTTCTAGTTATACATACGAATACTCTCAGTTTTCCGAGTATATTTGCTTACTTTGAACTATATCAACTCACATATATATATGTATATTGTATATACATGTATGTGTATGTATGTATGTACGTTTTATCGATTAAAATTTCTGACGTTCGTCAGAGTGTTTTCAATCTTAATCAACGATACTTCGTCGAGTGCAGGATTATATTAATCGATTTCCTCTCTCTCTCTCTCTCTCTCTCTCTTTAAATTGTAGTCGTTTACTCTCTTTACACTTACTGTCTTTCCTTGTTGAGAAACGTAGACGTTTGTCACCGAGAGTTTCCTCAAATAAACGAACACCATTGTCGTATTTAACGAAAGGATTAACTTTAACATCGTAAATCGTGTTTAATATTCGTGTACATATAAGTAGTACCATTTATGCAGATGATAATGCATAATTTTGATTGATAAACAAAAATATTTTCTATTTAGTTTATAATCCGTACCAAATGTATTATATTATAGAGATGTAATAATTTTATTTTAATTTTATTCACACGACACTATTTAATCATTTATTATATTTTTATTTCATTCTTTTTTCTCCCCCCCCCCCTTACCTACCCACCCGCTCCCCTTTTCTTTTTTTTAAATTACAGGAACTTGTTTTATTTCGCTCGAACAAGCTTTCTAAGACGATATTATTACTCGTGACACTTGCTCGAAAGAGATTTCTCGAAACTTTCACTTCGTCACTTCATATTCCGTGCTAAGTTAGACGTGCATATTTTCTTATTCGGTCTCTCGCTCTTTCCATTTCTCTCTTTCTCGTTTTATTCTTATTTTATTTAATGTAAGAGGGAAACATCGTACTACGACGGAGTGCACTTTAAGAAGGACTCCGGACACTTTGAAATTCACTGGGAAAATAGTAAACATTCTTTGTTATATTGTGTATCGCGTGCAAACGTGTATCCCCCTTTTTTCTTTTTTTTTTTAGATTTCTCGTTGTCCCAATATACAACATTTTCATGTTTTAAAGATGAAAGAAAATGACGAAATCGAGCATACAAATTCCCCTTTCCCCGTACTTTAGTTCTGTGATTTTGTCAAAAGCATAAAAAGGGAGAGAGAGAGACACAGTCATTCTTATTCCTCGGAGGTAAGCAACGTTCTTCGCATTCTCTGAAACCACCGGAAAGTTTCTTCTCGTTTCTATGTATACGAGAGTGTATAGATGCGTGTATATATGTTTTGTGTGTGTGTGTGTGTGTGGGTGGGCGGAGAAGAAGAGGAAGAGGGAGAGAAAAAGATAACCCGCAGCGTCTTAATTAACGTTGCGCCCAACTCATTCGGCTTTTCATCATTTCCCTTACTTCGATGCTGGTTTCTTTATCTTCTTTCTCACTTTCTCACTTTGTAGGCCGGTCACTAGGGAATGTATTTTCAAAGGGAATACGAACCTGATCTTCCCTAGATTTCGTTTTCCACTTCTTCCGTTCCCTTCCGTTCCCTTCCGTTCCACTCTTTATTCCTTATTCTCCTACTTTCGTTCTTTACACTCTTGTACCTTTTCAATACCACTCACCCCCGCCGTCCGTCACCCTTCGAAAAACCTTCAGTAAGGGTTATAACCGCATCAAAGAGCTTTCTTAAATCGTAACCGTGGAGTACTTTGAATCAAACGAATGGTTATACATACTGCCTTCGGAATCATTTCTCTTTGGTTCCTCTTTACCTTTATCTAACTGGCAAAAAAAAAAAAAAGGAATCATCATCCTTTGTCATTTCTTTTCCCCGGTTGATGAAATCCACCGCCGCAAGTATCACAGAACCAAAGACGACCGTGATTTCGAATGGAAACTAAAAAGAACATAATAATATATATTCGTTTGACAATCGTTCGATGATCCCATGGTTTTTTTCTTTTTCTAACCAAATTTTCCATTCCATCTGTGGGTGGATATTTTTTTTAATCGTCTAGATCTTACTCGTTTCTTTTTTTGCTTCCCTCCTACCCTGCCCCCAACTCTCGCTCGCACTCCCTCCTTCCCTTCTTTTTCATTTTTATTCGTTCTTTTTAATCCGCGCGCATTTACAACGAAACCCAACGAAACGTTAGTCGAGGACCGTAGTACAAAGCTACGCGAGCGGAAAGCCTCGCATCGTTTCGCTCGAAAGAACGCATAACTTCGGTAAGTCGAGGCTGTTAGTTGTCGCGTTTGCTGAAAAACATTTAATTGCAAAGGCACGTTCCTTCCACTTCTTTTTCTCTCATTTCATTTTTTTCTCTCCTTTCTTTCTTTCTTTCTTTCTTTCTTTTTACGCGTTTATTATAGTTCGAAGTTATCCGGCAAAATTGTATTTGCATTTTCAACACGAATCAAGCGATAAGATTAATGAACGATTTTGTTTTTCTTTTATATCTCTCCCGCCCCTTCCTATTTTCCCCTTCTATTAAAATATATCTATCGCTTAATCCATTCGTTCAATTAAACATTCTAATATTTGTTTTGTTTTATTCTAATTATTAAATCAAATCAAAATCAAATTTATTTATTTAATGTTTTGTAACGAGAATTAAAATAATGAACTCTCTCGTGGGTATAGATAATTCCTTTAATCTTCCTTGAATAATAGCTTGAAATGTAAACCTCTTCATTAAGACGCAAATCATTGGGAGAAATACAGTATTGAAGTTTAACGGAGATTCCGTTGGAAGGGTTGGATAGGCTAGGGTAGGGTAGGGTAGGTAGCTAGCTAGCTAGCAGATCGTACGGTTTGATTCTACCGGACAATCTCCGATTGTGCCGCAAACATACGACCGAGAGGATTGTTATCGCGTGTTACAGCAGCAACAGGAGTAACAACAGCAGCAACAGCAACAGCAGCACTAGCAGCAGTAGCAGTAGCAGCAGCAACAGCAGTAGCAATAGTATACCATTGCTAGCTTTAGTATGTAGAGAAGGAGTTGGTTGACGGAGGAGAAGGGAGTGAGTTTAACGGGGTCGCTAAGCTATCGCCATATTGGCAAATAGTAAATATTGCCCTACCTAATTGTGCAGCCAGTGGCAGTAGCGATTTACACTGTGCTTCAACGCACGGCATAAAACATACTCCCTTAGAGAGAGAGACAGAGAGAGTGAGAGTAACCGAGAGAAACTGAGGGATTGAGAGGATAGACTAGGATGGAATGAAAAACAGTATATGAAAGATAGAGAGAGAGAGAGAGAATGATTACAACCCCTCTTTGCTATAGTGTTTCGCTTGCTGCATATAACCTGTGTTTCTATTTTACTTTTTCGCATTACTATGAAATAACTACGAGAGGAAAAGAGAGAGAGAGAGAGAGAGAGAGAGAGAGAGGGTGAGAGTTGTTTCCTGAACACGAGGGAGGAATCGAGTAACGAATATTGCCCGGTAGATTTTATGCGTTGCTCGAATCCAATTACTCTGAATAATTTATAGCCGAATCACGGGGACATTAATGACATCGACTCGAATTAGGTAGGGGCTTTTCAAAAGTGCTATCGGCACCGATCGAAATACTAGAAGGGGGAAAATGCTTCCGAGAGAGCTCGGTGTACCGATTGTCAGCGGTTAATTGGCACGTTGCTCGTGGGTATTGAAAGAGATAGAGAGAGATAGATAGAGATAGAAATGGAAGAGAAGATTTTGCTTCATTCTAATTGCAGATTCTCTCCATTGACGATTAATCTTTTAGGCGTCGCATTCACTTTTATTCAACTTTTCTCCAAGTTCACATATATATATATATAAGTACGTCTTTTAATCCTTTGAATTGCAACCCATTCCAATTCAGAGCCCATCAAATTATATGCAGACTCCTTATATGCAGATATGTCGATGTTCATTTAAAATATACTCTTTCGTTGATATTAATAAATATTATATATGTGAAAAGTAAGAGTATAAATATGACTTTGTCGTTTAAAAATATTTAATATTGTTAATAATAAAGTAGGGGTTACTAATGCACGCAGACAGAGGGATTTAAATCTATGATACTGGGGTGGAGCTGGGGTGGGGATAAATCCGAAAAGTTACACGTTAAAGGCTAATTGTAAAATCTTTGATAAACGATTGCATGTAAGCAAAGGTCAAAGAGATTGGGTAAAGCTTTTCTCGACGATGAATAGGAAAACGCTGCTGCTGCTGCTGCCTCTGTAGATAGGAAAAGTTAAAGAAAAGAGAAAATAAAGGAAGAATAAATCGACCGTTTCACCCGTTTTCTCTCTTATTTCTATTTTCCTTTTTTATTTTATTTTATTTTATTTTATTTTATTTTCTTCCTTCGCTGCGCTTTTTATAGAAAGCATTCGTTTGCCGAAAAGTACGAACTATTGTATTTTGGATAAGGTTCGAAAATTTTTTATTTAATACGTAAACCAAGCACCACGTTTTTATTTGTTTGGGCAGAATTTAAAAAAAAAGAAAAAGAAACAGAAAATAAATAATCGTCTTTGCTAATGAGAAGTAAAGATTACAACGTGCCAACAACGGCGTTTATTCTTCTTTTGCCGTAATTTTCTCTCGGTTAAATATATATATTTGTTTTTCTTTTACATATAGTTTAATAAGTACACGTTAACTTCAATATATCAACATTTTCTTTTAACGTTATACAAATAAACGATTACATTTAAAATCGTCGACGAATCATTTTCTTTCCTTTAGTTTCCAAGTTTTTCATCTTTATCAATATCCAACTTAAAATAAATTCGTTAATAATTCGTTAAAATTATTTAAGTAGAAAAACAAATTGGAATTTTGTTTCCTTTGTTTTCTTTTTATCGTATTTTTAACACCGTTCTTTCTCTCTCATTCTTATTTCATACTCAAAAATTTTGCCTTGAACTATTACCAGCAATATTGTCGAATTTCATAGTAAGTCTTCTCCCTCTCTCTCTCATTCTCATGGAATAGAATAAGTGGACTTGAAATTGTTACGGAGATAGGTATGCGAAAGGAATATCACGATGGGGGGGGGGCGGCAGTAACGGAAGGAAAGAAGTAGACTGGGGGATTGGGGGGGGGGTGTCTTGTGAAGTATTAGCCACTATTTATCTGCTAACTTTCCATTCTCCGCCCAACTCTTACCAACGGAAATACTCCCTAGCGATGTTAGCTAGCCACGAAGAGTAGGTAAAAGGAAAGAAAGGTAGGAAGAAAGGTAAGAAGGAAGGAAAGAAAGGGCTGAGGGAAAATGCGGCAAAACGTGAAGGCTAAAGATATAAAGAAAGCAACCCGTATTACTTCTATTTCTCTCTTACTTTCTTAAACCCAACCCTTTAAAGCTTCCCTTCTTTCTCTTTCTTTTTCCCCTCTTATCGACGGTCTTCTTGTCGTCCTGAAAAGTCTACTGCTAACTTTTTTTCGTTGACGTAATTTATGCGACGTACCGGCTCGCAGAATAAATACGATACGATTTCTATATTTTATAATTAAAAAATTACCCGTTTATTTAATTTGTTTATATTTTAATAGAAAATATTAATTAGATGTGTAATTGTTGATTCTGTTTTGTTGGTCACGATGTGATAATCGTTTTAAACATTAAACCTATCACGATTAAATTTTGTACAAATTATACAATGCTAATTTGTGACAGTTCAAGAATTCTTATTGTATAATATATATGTGTATATGTGTGTATGGGTGATGCAGTACAACAGTGATAAGGTAGCAATGGAATCCGATCCTTTGTGTGTTCAGTCTTTGTTTCATCGAAGACGATGTCTCATCGAAACAGTATGGATACTCCTACTCGATCGAAATAATAGAAATGGAAGTATCGTTCTTCTTATTGTCTAAGAATATCTGTTGTATATTTGTCGAAAGGAATTTGCCGTTGTATTTGTCGAATAATCCACGTGTTCTCGTGTAAATATTATTACAAGCGCGTTATCTTACGTGACAACTCTGCTGATATTTTTTTTGCCAAAAGTTACATTTTATATTCTTTATAATTAATTATTACAAATAATTATTGTTCGATTATATCTCTCTATCTAATAATAATAATTGAATAAAATTCATTGTCACCCTATAGACAAATAAATGTGTGATTACAATCGTATTGAAGATATACGGTGTGATACATACATATATATATGCACGTAGACTACCAGCAGATACACTATCATTCAAATATGTGAACTTGCTCATTCAGAGCAAGTACGTGGAACCGAAGTGCTAGAGGAGACGAAGGGAATGGGGTTGGTTAGACCGTCAGGACCGTATGGAGTTCGCGATGCAGACATGGTTAACTGCATTAGCTCCCTTCGGTCTTGTTGAGCCTAGTCGGCATTGGGAAAGGGAGAGTAAGGGAGACAGGCTGGTGGTCCTTTGAGGCTTGTGTGGGTGCCGAATACCAATCAGTTATGTCAATTGGCCCCAACAAAGTAATGAATGGTAATTGCAAGGCCACCGGCTCGCACGCCTGTCCGTCCTTCCGTCCTTCCGTTCGTCCGTGCGTCTGTCCGTCCGTCCGTTCATCGTACCCTCTAACACCCGATTTCCAGGGTCCCTTCCCTTCTCTTCGAATTCCCCCTGCCCTTTTACCCCCGATATACAGGGACAATCTACCGGTTCTAACTGCAAACCCTCCTCCTCTCCTTCCCTTCCCTCCTCCGCCCCTATAGGTACTCTGGTAACCAGCCCTATCCGAACTTCTCCCATGTCACGTTCCGAATTCGCAACGAGCTTTTCCCATCGCTTTTAAATTCATCTAATCGGATTGTCGCGCGAGCCCACGCGTCCAAATCACGCCACTTAATCACCGTCGTAGTCGAGCAAATCAATTTAGAATATATCCCCATTGGCAGGTTTGTAGTTTCGCAGTGTCATACGTATGATTCCCCGTCTACCATGTTATACGGTAGTACGTCGTTCGCGTGAGAATTTTCGGATCGTTAGTTTGCGAACGGTGTACGAATTTATGAGAATTTTTTCGTCTCTTATCGTTATATTGTAAAAATATTGTTTTGTTTTTTTTTTTTTTTTTTTTTTTTTTAGATCGAATCTCTCCAATTTCTTTCCGGATTATTCTCGCGTGACAACGAACTGCGCTTACACGATGATGATGATGATGGTGTTTCAACAATTATATCTAGATTTTATCTAGGAAATTTCTGGTTATTGAAAAACCAAAGAATTGATAAATGGGCTAAGGTCGTATACATAGGATTCCCGCTATCCCCGTATAATTTTATCGAAATCTCGTTTCTCCCGATTAATTTCGGGATAGGAATTTGCGATTGTGTTGGCTCGAATAATCATTCGGATCGGGTGCTAGCAGGAAAATGGTTTTCCGTTTGACGCGTATCGCGTTAAAATAATTAAATTCCCTGTTTGCTGACATTTTCTTTCAATATATATATATATACATATATTGACATACATACATATAGCAGCAGTATACGTATGTATGTATGCATGCGTATATGCACATATATATTGTATATATATTGTATCGATGTATATGTATAGTCCGATTACTGTTTATGATCGAAATTGGTTTATGTGGACATTATCGTACATCCGTAGGCTACCTGCAAACAGAGAAGAGAGTACTAATGAAATTCGTGATATCGATGGGAACCGTGAGATACCGGTAAACATCCGGAGATCGTCGCGCGAAATTGAAATTTGTCACATCGATGCTGTTTGCAAGCATTGCTATTTCAGGATCATTGGAGAGTTCTATCTCTCTCTCCATCTCATTCTCTCTCTTTGAACGTTAGTGTCTCTTGATTTGAATTTCTGACGTATCTCTTGTCTCTCTCTTTCTCTTTCTCTCTGTCTCTCTTTTGATACTTGATCAATAGTCTTTGACACGCTTTGATTGTCAATAATATAATTATATATTCTTTTTAATAAACCACCTCGTCTCTATCTTTAATAATAAACGATTTCAATTTCTACGAATATAATAGTTTTTGATGAAATTTTTTTCATGAATTTTACCGATTTCCTTTTTTTTCTTTTTTCGAGAATGATTCGAACGAAACAATTCGAATTATTTTGTAAATGAAAATATTTCACGAAGAACGAATATATAATAAGAGTTAATTCGATGTGAAAATAAATACAATAAAATTATTCTACATCCTTATATATGTTTTTATTTTCCCTTTTATTCACAGGAATGGTTTTAAAATAGGTAAAAAAAATTCTAGAAATATATATACGCATTTTACGTAAGCGTACGAGTTTCCAATTACGCGCTATATGAATTCTATGTTTTAGAAGAGAAAACAAATATGCAAAATATAATTTTTCGACGAATCCAAATATATAACATACGTATACGTGAAAATGTTTCGTCAAGTCTTTTTTTATTCGGATGATTTTTGTTCTACTAAAACCGATAAGAATCATTGAGATAGATACTTATCTACGTTCTTTGTACTCGAATAACGAGTTTTATACATATATATATATAATATTTTTGTTATTCCGTTCATTCCTGTTACGAGTTCGGAGTAACGAGGACACGTATTATGAAGGCAAGCCTATAAGGGATGGGGAAAAAGGGAGGGGGGTGGGTGGGTTTATCGCGTGTCGCGATAACCATACGTTTGTTATCTCTCATCACCATCGGCCAGTAAACATACATATCGCGAACGATATTAATGGGGGGTCCGTACATTTTCTCCTGGTTCATTTGTAGTATAGTAAAAAAGAAAAAAAAAAAAAAGAAAAAGATTTTAAAGCTGAATCGATCGTTAGTATAATAATATAATACGCGTACGCGAATAATTTGAATAACGCGGGAACGCAATGTGATTTGTTATTTTGTGTTTTATTTTATTTCTTTATTTAATTTCGTCGGATTCATCGAAGAAAACACTCTCGAGGAAAAGAAAATTTAACGATGACGACGACGAAGATGACGACAACGTAAAGAAAAGAAAATGAAAATGAAAAGGAAGCAGAAGTAGAAGTAGAAGTAGAAGAAGAAGAAGAAGAAAAAATGAAGGAAAAAGTAGGAAAGAGGATCTTCTCCTTTGTTCGAGGAGAAAAGTATCGTCTTCCTAGCTTGGGGTTTCGTGTAAATTGCTCGCAAATCAGACCCCGATAAAATGGTAATCGCATCCCTTTACAGAAGCCCACCACCCTCGAACGAGAGTACGGGAAGAAGAAGAAGGGAAAGTTATATTGTCTCCTTTTACCAGCTTTGCTTCTTACCAAGCGTTGCTTCCCGGTTGCTTCTTTGTGGGAAATAAGGGAACAGAAAGGGAGTGAGAGTGAGAGAAAGATAGGGAAGTAATAATTCGGTGAATCGTGACGTAACGTGCTCGAAGAAATCAAAGATAACCGCGAGGATGATTAATGGAAATCGAAAATATCTTTCGTTTCTTTTATTTCTTTCTATCTTATTCTATTTCTTTCTTTCTTTCGTTCATTTTCATTCTTTCATATTTCTCCTCTTTGCGAATACCATTGTTAGAATTGACAAAAACTTTTTTATCCCTAGAGATAAAGATACCTTTGTACCCTTTTTCCTTTTTTTTTTTTATGCCTTCTTCATTTTTCCTCCTCTCGAATCTCTCGAATGTTTCTCAATTCGGTACTATTCTAGATGATAACGTATAAAAGATGAAGAAAAAAAAAATAAAAAAAATAATTCGTGTTTCATCGGGCACGTTAAAACAAGATTGTAACATAATGCAATTTTTCAGGGGTTATAGATTTATCATTTTTATATGTTAATAATATATAATAATATAAATAAGGTTACGAACAAACAATATGTGTTAAAACATTTGTTTAAGAGAATATAATGGATAAATCTAAGTTTCTTCGAATCACCTAGAATTGTAGATGATAGTAATGCATGGTATTATCATTAAATTGAACGGAACGTTTAATAGCTGCAGTTTCGACTAGCTATAATTGCTAATTCGTAGGTAATTGGAAGTTCTGATCATGGGTAAAGCTCGGGAGACGTGCGACTATGCGTTAATACGAGTTTTGAATTTACCTGGTAGCATTTATGCTTCCTGTAACACGTGAAATATATAATAACGTCGATATATACTCTCAATAATATCTATAAAATTATCGTGATGGTACATAGAACATATACGATGAAATAGTTTAGAAAATTTATACTTACATATACTGGTAAAATAATAGAGAAATAGATATA
>NW_014569681.1:81432-83530 GCF_001313835.1 Polistes canadensis | reverse complement strand
TATATATATCTATTCTATGAAAATATTTTCTATCTATAATAAAAATTGATCTCTTAAAGTAACCTTATACTACTTCAATACGCTACTTGGCAAAGTTTGCAGTCGGCCACGAGTTTATCTTTTATTGTTTAATTCTTTAAATAACTAAAATATTGATTGACGTCCACTTGACCCTTATTCCACAATAACTCGTTCCCCTCCCCCTCACCACCACCGGCACTACCCTCGGAATCGATCAACCCATTACAAACCAAACCAAAAGATTCTATCGATGTTTAAATGCACCTATTGTTTTTTCCCAATTCGATGGCCTCCTTTTGTCATCGATTTTCAACCAGAGCCAATGTAGGAAATAGTAACGTTTGCGGTTCACCTAATATAAAAGAAAAAAAAAGTTTGAATATCTTTCTCTGTCTTTTATAGTCTTCCCGAGGTGTTAGTATATCTACAATGGTATATCGAATGAACGCCTTGACCTACTTATTCGATTCGAATCGAACTTTAACGCGATATCGACTAACACTATTTCACAATTTATCGTCCCTCTTCCTTTATTTTTCCTTTTCTTTCTCTTCCACCCCTCTTTCTAACTCCTTTAAAGTGGACACCGTTTGATATCTTAAGAAAGTTTTATCCGTTTTCTAGCTAAGATTTTCTGTAAATGCGGGCACGAAGTTAATGGCTATTGGTTGTTGTAACACCTCTACCCCTCATCCCCTTCCTCAAAAGTTACGAAAAGTACAAACTGCTATAGATTATGTGAACGTAAAAGTAATAAAAAAGAAAAAGAAAGAGAAAGATAAGAAGTAACCCATCGTAATCGTAATCTGTTTTTTTTTTAAAAGGACACAAAGCTTGTTTTCCCATTTAACGGTTAACTAGAATTCTTCATGTTGGTGAGGAGGAGGAGGGAGGGGGAAATTTGGCCGACGTATAATATTTTGGACAAACGCACACTATTATCCTCGCCGTAAAGCAAAAACGGGACGTTTCGTTTTCGTGCATTAAGGAATCCTAACCCGAAGAGGAGAGGAGAGGAGAGGAGAGGAAAATGTGTCCGCGTGCCACAGTTTGGAAGGGTTCCAATAACGGCGATAATTTATCGTGGCCAAGAGGGTTAATTCTCGATTAGAGAAAATGGAGAGAACCCTTTGGGAGGATCTGAGCCAAGAAGAGCTCGTGCCAAAGTCAAATCGTTTTCTTCGAAAGGAATTATATCTTTTTACAACGAGATCGAATCCTTTCTTCCTCCCACCCCTTTCCTTTTCTCATTCCATCTCGTTTTCTTATATACTTTCATTTTATTCTAATATCATTTATTTTCGATAGCTAGAAATTTTTAATTTATCTTTATTTATATCTGGTTTTTTTTTACACATAAATTATAATGAAATTTTTCTATAAAATTCTATACCATTATATTATTTTTTAAATTATATTAGATGAGAAATAAAATAGAAAAATATAACAAATAAAACTGATTGACGTAAACGGGTCGATAAAATATTACTTTCGTATTACGTATTGAAGATTTATAAAAATAAAAGGAAATAGATAATAAAATGAAAAAGACGAAAATTATTTCTCAATTATTTCTCAAGTTTCAAAGAAATATTTTGCTATTGTGTATTAAATAATATATTACCTTATATATACACACGGACACATATTGCCGCTCATTGTTAAATCGTTTCACGCACCAGAGCAGAACTAATTTTGGTAGAAGTGCGAGACGAAACGTGCGAGCGGATGGACGTGGATAGTTTGGCCGGATGTAACTCGTGAACTTAGTAACTCGTGGTAAGAGGAAGTGTCCATCGTTGGAACGAGGTTAATGCAATTGCCGCATATTTACCAACGAATATATTTATATATATATATATATATATATATATATATATGTATATGTATATGTATATGTTTATATGCTATGCTGTTGCAGGCATTATTTGGACTTACGCACATTGTTATACTATGAATGAGTATATACTGAAACGTGTTTCAAAGAGAATACTAATTAGTCATTTAAGCTTGCTAATAAACATTTAATACCCGTTCATTAAATTCCTTATTATGAAAAAAAAAGTATTAGATGTAG
>NW_014569681.1:64113-81347 GCF_001313835.1 Polistes canadensis | reverse complement strand
TATTAATTTCGGTGCTTTGATATTCAATTTAATGAATCAAAATCGTTAAAAGGATTTCTTTTTTTAATTTAAGTATAATAATACAGATCTATATATTTTGAGTAATAACAGAATGTAATATAGTTACGTAACGGTGATCAAATACTCGCGTTTATTTCTCATATTATCACAATTTGTTCTCACAAAAATGGAGAAAACAAGAAGAATTAAAATCAATAAGATCTATTTATCGTTCGTGTCAATTCATATTCGAGAAAATATGCGTGCACCCGCGTGAACGTTAACAATATCGAATACGAATATTACGATTTGTTTCATGATTGTACACAAACGTATAAAAGTTAATTTAGAATATTTTTACTCTTTTATTGTTTTTTTTTTTTTTCTTTTTTTTCTTTCTTCTATATTTCGTCGAATTTTTTATTAAACGCACGAAGAATTCCTTTCGTTTATTATTTTTATTCGTTATAATATAACATTCGTTTCATTATTTTCTATTTTATTTATTTCTTCTTTTTTTTTCCTTTTTATTACTAAAACGAAAATAATAATCAACGATCATAAGCGACGTTTTACCAAACTATTTTATTTCGCGTTTATAATGTCGAGATTTATTTCCTGAATTAAGACTAATATGCGTTCCACCGAAATACAACGTGAGAAAGAAAGAAAAGAGGGAGAAAAAGATTACGGATGGTTTAAAAAAGGATTGGTTAGAAAGAAAGAAAGAAAGAAAGAGAGAGAGAGAGTGAAAGATGTTAGGTCAGTTCAAATAGTATAATTCAATCAAAAACTAATTTCACGGTCGTCGTCTCGTTCATTATTGTTATTACTTCGTGAAACTTAAGCGACACAACGTAACTCCTCGATTACTTTGTTCTACGACCTCCTCCTCCCCCATTCCCCCCTCTTCCCATACTTTTTCTCTTCCTCTTTCTCTCGTCGTTATTTTTATTCCCTTCTTTTTTTTTTTTCTTTCTTTTTGTTTTTTAACTCGTTCAAAGCTCATTTATTTCCACGCAACGAAAAGTTTTTACGACAACGTGAAAGTGGTTGGTTGTTGGTATCACATTTTAAAATATTCTACGAGAGAATGCATATGTTTATATTATAATATTAAAATTAGGATTATCATGTGTATGCGAATTCATTTCACGGAGATATACATTGAACGTAGAAAATTTTCGTCTGATGTATGATATCGTAATTTTGAAAAAAAAAAGAAAAAAAAGAAAGCAATTATTTTAGCTTTTCTTTTTTCGTTTATTTTTTCTTCCTTTTTTTCTTTTCATTTTATTATTCCAAATTCGAGTATTAAAATTTATCTTTGAAGTTAGTTCGCGGCATTTCCCATTCGTTTTGCAAACCTTTTGACATTTCTCAATGATCTCGCAACGCGAAAAAGAGAGAGAGAGAGAGAGAGAAAAAGGAAGAAGGGGACTTTTTTGTTAAACTTTTAGAAACGCAAAGATGCATTCAGTACTTTTTTCGGTCACGACTACGACAAAGTTAGTAGGAAATGATTTTAGAGCAGGCTTCGTTCTTCCTAACCCCTTCTTTCAAACCGACTTTTTTTGTCTAGTTTTCCTTTGACGCACGGCTTCTTTTTTTTTTGTTTCGGTGGACCCTTTTTCGTGACCCTAAATTTGAACGAAGAACGAAGTAAAAAAAAACGATAACTCGAACACGGGCGCGTAGTTAGTTACGCGATAAATAAAACGAATATTTATTTTCGAAAAATTTAAAAGGATGAACGATACGAAAGATTAAATTAATCGACAAGAAAAAATATACTTATAACTTTTCCAAGAAAATTTGAAAACGAAAAAAATATCATCACGCGTAATTAAAATTGACAGTTGAATTTTGTTGTTGAATATCCGTAAGATGGTATCACATCGAATGCAATTTTATTTTTCAGTAAATATTATTCGAGATTTTCTATTTTCTTAAATTGAGAAAGAAAATTAAGATAAAAAAAAAGAAGAAGAAGAAAAAAAAAAGTACGAGACAATAATTTTCCAGTTAATTCGTATAGGTATACACTAATATATACATGTATATATACACATAAACACACATACACGTACCAAACGAACGATTAATTAATTAATTAACGAACGAAAGGGTATCGGACCGAGCAGGAACGGTGAATTTCACGCTCGAACGTTGTAATACCGCTTGTAATTGATTTTCAACGGCGATTGTTACGGATCGTAATTCAGGATCGGCGTAGAGATGGCCACGTGCTAACGCGATATTATCGCGTATATCGTCGCGTTACAAGTGTACCACCGCGTCCTTGTTCTATCCTCCGATTATTCTCTGTCCCACTTTCCTATACTAGGAAGCTCGTAATTTGCACGTATCGTAAAACATTATATAGATATATATATATACATATATATATATATATATATATATATATATATATATTATATATATAGTGTATAATTAGTGTACGATCGTTAACGGGGAATACGATCGAAGCTTAGCTTTTATCCCATCCTGATTTTCGCGTTATCGTATTAATCGACTGTCGAAAGATTCTCCTCGCATAATCCTAAATTAAACGAATATGCAAAGTTTATAAATGCCCCAACTATCGACCAATCGATCGGTCATCTTTTTTTTTCCCCCTCTCTCTCCATATATACAATATTTATTATAATTATTTCATATATTGTATTAATATACGCGTCACAAATAGTATTTTACCGAACAATATATATATGTTTCACACATTTTAACGTAAGTTAAATTTGACTTGCACTCTAGCTCCTCTTATTCGTATAAAAAACCCCCTGCCTATTGCATGCTCTATGCACCGACGACACATCTTTGAAAAAATGTAGATTACGTTGCAAGAAAGTTTTCGTAGAAATCTAACACTTTAACTGTATCTCCATAGTGAAGTAGGAACAATAATAAGAATAGACAATATTTTTTTTGGGGGGGGGGCGGGAGGGTTTTGTTGTTTTAGTTTTAAAAAGAAAATAATGAATAGTAACGATTATTATTTTGGTTGAATAAACCGTTAGACCGCGAAACTGGCAATTATCAACGGTTAGGCGAGGAAACGCGGAAGACGAAGACGAGGTTGAACGTGACTACAGTCTGACATTGATTTAGGAAGCTCCAAAACCAGTTTACCACAGCAAACGGTACGATTTGTGCCTTCGGTGACATGAATATGCAGAGTGTCTCTGTGGACAGCTCATGGTAGTTTTCGAAGGGGGTTAGGGGGACGGGGGTAAACCGGGATAGGAAGGAAGAGAAAGAGAGAGAGAGAGAGGGAGATAGAGATAGAGATAGAGCCTAAGGAAACTACTTTGACATGAGAACAAGCTCTCCTCTACCCTCTTTTCTCCACTTACTCTCGGAAACTCTGTGAGTGGAACTATGTTTAGACGAATCCCGATTACTGTAGAAAGAGAAGGAGAACCCTATTGAGAGCAAGTAGATAAGGATAAAGGAAAAGAAAGAGGGGGAGAGAGAGAGAGAGAGAGAGAGAGAGAGAGAAAGAGAGAGAGAGGGGAACATTAGAAAGGATCGAATCTTTGCAAAAGCAACGACGAGAAGTTTCTTAATTATTGGCCGAAAGCTCCGGTTTTCGGATGAGAAGAAAACTAGTGGATACTACTACTACTACTACTACTACTATTACATTCGATGAAACTTGATTTTCCCTTTCCAAAAACGATGAATTGCTTTTTACGAGAACCCACCTCGCCGAGTTCGTACCTGTGATGTCAACTCGAAACGAAAAACTTGTCATATCTATAATACTTCGTACTTATAATCGGGGCAGGGGGGGGCGGGGGGTGGAGGAAAATTAAGAATGACGACAGAGGGAAAAAAGAAAAGAGAATAGATTTAGAAAACGAGAGTAACTTCGAGTTAAACCGAAGAAATTGAGGTTACCTCGAGATTATTCTATTTCGATCTGATTTATGATGATTATACTTTTCCCCAAATCGTTTTTCCTCTCTTTCTAACAAAACGATTGGTCGAGTTATTCGAATTTAACGAATAATTATTATTGGTCGCGGTTCTGTGCGAGATAGCATAGGAAATATATTCATAGATTTTTTTTTTTTCAATTAAAATCCGGCAGTAATAAAAAAAAAAGTTCGGTTATAAAACGTTTTACCATACTTATTAGTAAATCGTTTCTTCATAATTATTCTTCTGACGATTCATTCGATTAACTCGTTCGTCGTTTTTTTTTCCACAACTTTTTTTTCGTCGCAAACCAACCAACCGACCAAACCTCCTCGCGTGATCATCCTCGACTAAGTGGAGAGAGACTTTTTTTTTTTTAAACAAACAAAAAGAAAATAAAAGGAAGGAGAAAGGAAGAGTACGGTAAATGAAAGAAAAAAAAAAGGGAAGGAAGAAGGTGGCGCAAAGGTCCGAAGGTAAAAAGAAAAGACTCGTGGAGTCCCTCGGAACGAGTCAGCATCCCTCCCGTTGGTTGGAAAACGCGAACGAAATCGGACGATGAAGAGGAGGAGGAGGAGGAGGAGGAGGAGGTGGGGAGGTGGAGGAGGAGGACGACGACGATGAGGGGACAGCTCGGTATAATGAAATCGGTTTTCGCTTAGCACGCTTTCGAGGAAGCCTTTATTAAATCTGCGATTCTTCCGTTCCGAAACCCCCCGCACCCCTCCCCCCAACCACCGCTATTCTTCTTTTTTTATTATTCGCTGCCTACTACTACCGCCGCCGAATAACCCCTATCACACCAACTATTCCTACCAAATTTTATTCCACCTTCAATCCCCGTAGATAACCTGGTTGGTTGGATGGATGAGTGCTGAATGGATGGATGGATGGTAGGAAAGGGTAGGGGAAAAGGGAGAAGGAGGGAAGAAGGGTTATACACCTTCTTATTTTCTATCATGCTCTTACTGGCAATAATCTTAACCTTTCTTCATACTATTGCACTTTAACTTGCACACCTTAGATCTGTCTATTCTTTTACCTTCCTTCTTTCTTTCTTTCTTTTCTTTTTTTTTGCTTTTTATAGTTTCGTCTTTATTTCGCACCGGTTTCTTCGAATCGCCAAATTTCTTTCTACCTTCACCCCGCTCCCACCCCTCTCTCTCTCTTTCTCTTTCTCTTCCTCGGAACCAAGGAAAGGGATTTACAATAAGAGCTCCTCGCATTATGCTATCACTGCCATTCGATCGTTTCTATCTTCTATTCGTGGAATTTTCCCCGTTTAAAAATCGTTCGCGCTTGTGGGAACGACGATCTCTCCCTTACTTTTCCTTTCCCTCCCTTTTTTTTTTTTCTTCTTCTTCTTCTTCTTCCTTTCTATCTCTTTCTCTTGCTTCCCATTGACCTGACCCCCCTTTCAACCATCACACCCTTTGGTTTTTCGTCGACAAACTTTCGTCATCGTGCTTTAAACTTCTTCTTTTTTTTTTTCTTTCTTTCATTTTGTTCTTTTTTCGAAGAAAAGGGGTTGCTGGGGTGTTTTCATAGTCAGCAAAAATTTTCATAGAGTATGCGATTCCTCATAATTTTCTTTCATGTGTTTTAAGTATGTCGCGAGATATCCATTTGATTTAACTGATACATCTCGTACATTAATATTACTCGAGAGATGGATTATTCTTTCAACTCCTCTCTTCCTGCCCCTCTACTCTTTCCTTCTTCTCTCTCCTATTCCCAGATAAGGGAGGTGTATTAATCGTTTTCTTTCACTCGATTAATTTCGTTTATTGGCTAATAGATTAAACGTCCCCCCCCCCCGCTACGTTTCAACGACATTCCGGGAACGCATTTATGTCGTTAATTAGCTTCGCTTATACGTTAAGGATCTATGAACGATTTTCCTTCTCTCTCTCTCTCTCTCTCTCTTTCTCTTATTGACAATAAATTATCAGCCCTATTTCAATTGGTCGAATACGAAATATACGAACGGAATTCGCGACTATTTTCTACTTCGAGAGAAATCGTATTTCTAATTCCAATGGAAGTATTTTTTTTTCTTCTTCTTCTCTTTTTCTTTCCTTCGTTGCTAATTCAAGTTGAGTGAAATTTATTTCTCTCTTTTTTTTCTTTTTTTTTTCTTTTTTTTAAAACCATTCGTCAAAGAATTCTTAATACAATGTGTTGCCATTTCTTTCTTTCTTTCTTTCTTTTTCTTTCTATTTTTGTTTATTTTTCTTTCTCCGTAAGAAGTAAAGTTTTCAACACGAAATCATTTCAGGAGGGAAAATTCCGTGAAAAAAAATTCCATAATTCATTTCAAAGTTTTAAAGGTTATATCGTAAGATCGTTCTCTTTCTCTTACTTTCTCAGAGTGTTAATTTCTTTCGTAACAACACTTTTCTTTTACGTAAGCACCATCAAGATATTTTTAATGTTTCGTTTTATTATATCCTCAGAAGAGGATGAAAGAAAGAAAGAATGAAAGAGAGTAGAAAATGTGATGTTGAGAGAGAAAGAGAGAGAAAGAGAAAGAAAGAGGTGAGAAATCATACGTTCGCGATTTCACCATAAATATTCAGAAAGTCTGTGATCCTTGCAAGTGGCAGAAAGAGTGGAAGATTCTGCGCGACTTTTGTTTCACAGTGCACAAAAAATAAAGATATAAAAATAATATAAGAATTAAAAAAGAGTAAGAGAAGAAACAAAAGAGAAACAGCAGCAGCAGCAGCAGCAGCTAGCAGCAGAAGCAGCGGCAAGTTTAATCGATTTCATTTATTTCTAGGGAAAACTTTGTTTTCTCATTTTGCCAAGAGGTTTCGCAATCTAGATTAACAAATTAAACCCGAATTAGTTTAAATATATTCCCGAAAATGAAACTATTGATCGAACTTTGTATGCATGCTACCTAGTGCTAACACAGAAGCCGAAATTCAGAACTATCTAATTCGACTGGAATATTCCAATTCAAAATGCAAGAACCAAATCAGGTGTCCTAAGTTTGAAATCACTATGAAAAGGGAGGAATGTTATAATTAATATATTCAAATTTCTACGGAATTAATATTCACATATGGCAACGTGCATTACATTTTTCCTTTTTACCTTGTTCCGCTATTTTCATATAATATTTATTTCTCTCTCCCTCTCTTTCTCTTTCTCTCTATTTTTCTTTTATTTATATCATCAAATTATCCAATAATTCATACTTCTCCGATTTTGCCTTTAATATTCTATCGATGAAATCTCTTCGATAAGCATAAGTAATAACAAGCGAAAATAAAGCTTCAACGTGTTACTGATACTGCTGTTGCTGACGTTCTTTCTATGTGGGATAATATCGAGAGGAAAAACGAAAAGAATGAGAGAAAATGGAAAGAGGGAGAAAAAGTGAGAGAGAGAGTGAGAGTGAGAGAAAGAAAGAGAGAGAAATATGAAACCGTAGTTCGATATTAAACGTCGGCTTAACGAACTTTTATTGAAATCGAATGAAATCCAAACGTTCCAGACTAGGTCCAACGATGAAGATAGAACAAACGAGAAAAAAGAAGAAGAAGAGAGAGAGAGAGGGAGAGAGAGAGACAGAGAAAAAAAATAGAATAATTCTCTTTATGTGGCTTAGTACATATGTACGTATACGTGTGCTACTGCTGCTCGAACCCCAATGTGTATTCAGCGTGACTGCGAAAACGTACGTGAACATGAAACCAAATTATTTCCGGTGATTGCCCAAAGACTTTGTAGGAAAACAAGAACGAACGGCGGTTAAGGGTGACGACGATGGTTTTTTTTTCCGTTTTAAGTAAAAATCAACAAAACGCGAACGTTGGAACGATCATTTTAGAAAATTACATCTTATCGGACGAAGGGGTAGATATCCCTGTGTTCAAAATCTGCCGCTAGTTTTTATCCATTGTTCGATTCTTTTTTTCTAATTTTTTTTTAATTTTCTTTTTTTTTTTCCTTTCATTATACTTTCCCCATCCGACCACTACTATTACTACCACCATCTTTTTCTTCGATAGAAATAAAAGCTTGCACTTTTTTTCTTTAACACACGGACGCGCGCGTGCATATTGTTGAATATAATTGTTTGCACCGGTTAAAGTTTTGTAATACCCATCGACGAATTTTCTCTCTCTTTTTCTCACGAGAAGGTGGATTCCAGTGTTTCTTCTGAAATTTCCCTCAGGATTTTCCCTTTTTTTTTTTTCTTTTTTCTTTTTCTACTTCTACTTCTACTTCTTTCGACTATTTCGTAGGATTAGTAATACGGAAACATTTTATACCGAACTGGGAGTCGAGGTTAATCGAGCAGGAAAGGTTCTCTACCGAACTTGAATTAATTCCAAGTGGTCCTTTCAAATATCAAGATTATACATTTGTCCCTTCTATACATATATATATGTATATAACATTATGATATCCTTACATTCCTAGACCCAAATCCCTAACCCACTCCCCCCTCACCACCCCCTTCGAAAATAGTTATGAAATTATCCATTTCCAGTTGTTATCGTGTATTTTAAATGAATTAAAAGTAGGAAAAGCCATCTTTGTTCCGGTACAACTCCTAAACACATTAACAATGTTCATTTACGTCCGGTGTACACGAAATATAGAGTAGAACTATGCGACAAAGTTATATATATATATGTATATGTCTCGAAATAAAGAAACACAATTATCTTCCACTCCTGAATGTTGCTTTAGACGAATTATCGAGGAACGAATTTCTCCGCGTGTTTTCATTCAACTTGAGTACGTCCAAACACGTCCTCCGAGTATAAATGGTTACTACACCGTATACTTTGTCAAATGTATGTACACGTTACTATGTCACACGCATACACATACACACATACATATATATATATATATATATATATATATATATATATATACACGGACGATTTAATAGAAAGCGAAGCAATCTCAAATGTTTGCCATAGCTATTATCATTAGAACGCTTTGCTACTCTCTTTGGAAGAGCGAAGCAACGAGTCGTAGTTTAGTACGGCTTTTATCAGAAATAAAGGCTCGTGAGAAACGAGGGAAGGGTGGGTGGATGGGTGTCGATGAGGGTCCGTGATGACGAGAGGGGTTGGTGGTAAGGAAAAGAGAGAATGGGGATGGTATTAAAAGTGTCATGGATGAGGCATAGCTAAAGGGAAGTTTCTAGTGCTCGAATGCCTACCAGTTTGTTAGATTAGTTCCGAATATAGTTGGTCACAACGTATACGGCCCAGTACTTTAGATTGGCCTGAATAATAGATATATCGGGTGACGTGCGTTACCGTGTGTCATGTTATATACATTTCTACCTAGGAATATCTATGATAGTACTTGCATGGAAAGCGTTCTCCTACTAGTACTACTACTACTACTACTACGTAAAGCAGCAACACCTGCATCCGTTCCTTTTCCGTTCCTTTCCGTCTCCGTACCGTTCGAAGTTTCCTCTACCGATAATGCGGGACCACGTTTCCGTGATAAGCTCTCTCTCTCTCTTTCTATCTATACCAAACGTCGGAAGTATATATATACATAGATATATGTAGCTAAAGCTTCTCGGGAAGGTACTTTTATGGCCCTTTCTAATAGCACCTATTATCCGGTGTAATTAGCCGAACGCGAGAAATTATGAAAGTGTGGCAGCTTTTAGATTTTACGCAAGCCTCGTTCGTAGTCGATCAGTCTTAATAAATTTATTTCACTTAATTTATATTGTTAGATATTATTATTATTATTATTATCGATCATCGTTTAGATATTTTTCATCGAGTTTTATATCGTATGTATCATTTTTTTTTATCAATTTTTATATTTGATATTTAATATAAAACATTAATTTTAAGAGAGAGATTCTAAGTAAGAAAATTCATTTAATGATAGATTCACGCGTTTATCGTTTCCTTAAATGATTCATGGTATTTTAAAAGGGAACGTAGGTAAAACAATATAAGTTTGCTAAAAGTTTGATAAATTTTAAAAGCAAGATTTGCCGAAGGGAGATTTTTTTTTTTATTAAAACTACTACTACTACTACTATTACTAACGATCCGAGCTGAAGGTAAATGAAAGAGGGCGAATTGCTATCGTGCTAGGGCACGATAATGTTTCAAAGGCTAGGGCCGAGGCCAAGGAAATATTTAGGCACGTTTCAAGTTAGTTTTCCGCGAGACTTATGAGCACGCTAATAGTCGGCTTGAATTTTTTCGTTGGTTACCGAGGTCACTTCTATTATTCGAAGAGAGGGTTATAAAGCAGCTTAAAGTGGAACTTTCACGAAGAAACATATATATATGTACATGTATCTATATATATGCGTAACATATACACGTACGAAAATTATAGAAGTTTACAAAATATTGCACGCAATTTTTATAAATAAAAACTATCACATAATCACGTTTTATTATTACACGACTTATTTCTTTTCCTATTCTCATTTTACTTTCCTTTTTCTTTTCTCTTTCATCAAGGATTTCTGGGTTTCATTTTATTCGAAGTAAATTTACATAAATTTACGGAGAAACGCGCAATTCGTAACAAATCGCTTTTCGCAAACTACGGCATAACAAAGTTGCAAGCGGCTTCCCCGTATCTGTAACAACTTTGTCGGGGGAACCAGGCAAGGTCTCTCTCTCCTCGAAAATTCGATGAACTTTCGAGGGTATCTGGACATTGAGATATTATCTAAAAGGGTCACAAACACTTTAATCACAATCTTATAATTTCGTACTATCTATTTTCTATTGAACTCCAATATCAACTCGTAATTTATTACCAATCGTTATTCGTTTGGTAACCCGGTAAGCAGAATTTATTACATTTTTTTTCCGCCCCCCTCCCCCCTCCCTTTTATTTGTTCTTTCTCTAATCCGAATTAATGTAAATTGCTATTATTTGTCAGGAATGTTTAATTTTATCTCTTTGTCATATATTTTTCATTATCAAGAGAAAATATTTGACATTTATTTTCGGCTTATCATAATCTCTATGTTCGTAGTAGTGTTTAAATTTTAGATTACAAACCTTTATGGAATTACGTTACACTCATTCATTGTTTCAAACGTTTATATCGTTCGACAATTATTCTTTGTAGATTTTTAAGAAAATAATTCACAAAATTGTTTTATAATTAACAAGATCTATTATTTTGTTTAATACTCAAATTGTATTCGTTTTATTAATGAAATAAAACATTTCCAGTTTTGATATTTAACACACGTTATAAGAAAATACGCTAAATGTTTTACGAGTGCGTTATGCAATTGCATTTAATATGATTAATATGAACCAAGGAAGATTGTGTGTTTAGGAGAGAAAGATCGAAAGTAACGTCTCGGTTGGCTAGGTTTGGATTAGCTATAATTGCCTTTCATAGCCAAAGACACTTCCTATTTGAAATTTTCCTTTGATTGCTAACGGAGCAACTGGGTAGAAGTTCAGTCACTGTCTCGTAATTACGTCTTAATGTCTTTGCCAATTTCTTGAAACAGCGGACACCAGTATTCCTATTCCTATTTACATTATCCAAGAAAATTCTAATTTCCTCTTTGGAACTTGTAATATTAAAGATTTAACGCTGAGAACCCTTCTCATGGTGAAAAGATGTACGTTAGAAAATTGTCGAAGATTTATTATTACGCGCGTGTTTTTTCATTCAATTTTATTTTATTTTATTTTATTTTATTCTTACTTGTTAAACTTACGTACGATCGTAAAAATTATTACGATTAAAAAAAAAAAATCTTTTGCTACGCATATATAATTAGAAAAAGCAAAAAAAAAAGAAACAGAAAGGATATACAATAAAAGAGAGAGAAAGAGAATATAAAAGAAAAAGTTTCGTAGAACGAGTCATTCATTTTAAAGAAAGTTACGTCATTTCTATGGCGTTACTCTCTCTCTCTCTTACATTAAATATTTTTATTGTAACTTTTTTTTTCTTTTCTTTCACACCTCAAGAGAATACGTAGAAATATTTATATCGTTCTGACAACTATCGTAGTAATAGTTAAAGTGATATAAAGCACAATCGGGTGCATGCGTACGCGAATACCATAATGTACAGTCAACGTTAAAGGTCGGCCGGTGGAAAAGGTTATAAGATTTTACGGTGTGTTTGAAGTTATAGGAAAACTAGTCTGTTATTGGCACGTCGATTTTAATGTGAAATATCGTCGCCTGACGCCTTTATTCCCGTTTAGGTCGACGTTAATATAATAAGATTTTGATGAATCGACCCTTCCTTCTTTCCTTCATTCCTTCCCTTATTTCCAACGTTAATCTATGAATATTCGTAAAGAGAAAATTTAATCGAAAAAAAACAAAAAAAAAACAAAAAAATAAAAAACAAAGAAAATGTTTTCTCAACGATATTAGAAAATATATCACATTTTCATACGATTGATTAATATTATTATATATTAGAATATTTTGTCTCAAAAAGATATATATATGATATATATATATATGTATCAAGATTTCTTACGTTTCGAGAATTCGTATTAGGTGGTTAAACGTTGAACGCGTTAAAGTTAATCGATAAAGTTTCCAGTTCTGTGGTTACACACCGATAAACTATACACCCTAACTCATGAACAACTTCTTGAATCTTGACTTTCTCGATACTCCTCCCGTCGAACGTTTTGACTAGAATAATAATCAAACTTCTTTCTTTCTTTCTTTTTTTTTTCTTTTTAAATCGATACGATATCTATCCATTATTCTCGATACTTCGTCCTTAACCAAATTAGTTTACGGTTAAACTCATCGATAACGTGGAATCGACGGGATGGAATTAAAAAAAGGAAAAAAGAAAAAAAAAAAAAGAAATTAGATGAACGAGGGGAAACGAATCTGACAACGAGTGAAAAACCAAAAACAAAAAAGGACAAAACAACAGCCTCCCCCGTCCCCAATTCGCCAACCCACCCCTCTCCACCAAAAAAAAAAAAAAAAAAAATAGAAAAAAAAAGAAAACGACAATTCTTTGGCTGTCACGATAAAATAGACAGAAAGGTTTTTAATCAACACGCGTGTTCATTCGTTCGTACGTTCGTTTCGAACGAGAATAGTTCTCTGATAGTAATTGCTGTCGTTGAATACTTGCGTGCACAAAACGTAGTTCGCGGAACGATCGTAGCAAATATTTTACAAACGCCCAGCTAGCCGTGGGGGTCTAAAAGAGCGTCAGGTGCGAGCGATATCGGTGCTAGAGTGGACAAAAAAAATTACTGACCTCTCCCCCGTCCCTCGTACCCCCGTTCCCCTGTCCTCCCTACCTCCCCCCTACCTCCCTAAAAATTGAGATTTTTTTTTTTCGCCGTTTTTCTACCTCGGACACGTCGAGACGCTGAATAAATGGTGATCGTCACTATGACGCGCTTGCTTAATGGGAAACCATCCCGCGGCAAAACGTACGCGCGGTTTATCGAATATTTATTTCGTATTGCAATGTTCGACATAGAAGAAAGAAAAAAGAAATATAGAATTACATTCCAATAATATAATAAAATATATACCAAATTACGAAAGAAGGAAAGAAAAAAATCCTAGAAAATGAAACAAACGAATCGAATTGACACACACAGAGAAAAAGTATTGTAATATTGATATTATTTAAAATTAACAAACGGACATTTATTAACGAGAAATACCTGTGTATCGCGTTGGAACAAATGAGTACGTAATTTGTAAAAAGAAAGAAACGATAATAATAATAATAATGATAAAAAAAAAACACGCGTAATACGATAGGAAGAAATTGTAGATTGGTTGGATACGGGGCTCGGTTACAATTTTTTTATACATTTTATTTTACCCCCTCGCATTCGCAATAACAGTTAAAACAAAAAAAAAACATTGCTTCGGTAAATCAATCTGTTTCGAACGTTAACGATGAAAACTAATAATGTCGAATGCAATATCACGAGCACGTAGAATATAAATATAAAGCTTAAGCACAAGAGGAGGTATTTCCCGTTGTAAAATTTAGAAAAGTAAACGACGTAACTAAGTGAAAGCGCGTAACAATTTTCGTATTTGTCCATCGTAATCCTTTATTACCTCGATATCGCACGATCGTAGAACATCGGTCGATTCTTCTGTACGCGTGTTTTATTTTTTTTGTTTTTTCCACGCTTAGAACAACAAAATGACAATGTCCCACTTGTGTCCGAATTTTGGCGAATAAATCATTCACTGTTTAATAAAGTTTACAACAATTCACTCGTGAAAAGTTTTACATGCCATTTACTGAACAATATAATACTTCATCATCGATATTACACTTTTTTGACGTAACGAAAAGTATAAAAGAATAATATATAACGATAATAATAATAATAAGAAGTAGTAAAGAAAAAAAAAAAGAAAATCGGAAAAAAGGGGGAAAAAAATGCACACACAGACCCGGACGTTGGATAAAAATGATTAATCACACGATCACTTTTAACATCGAGATCGTTGATTAATATTAAAACGTATTAATGCGTATTTATTTTGATTTAAAAATAAATCTTACGAGATAACGTATAAGCAAGTAGTATAATATAACGGGATAGGTGTACACGATCAGAGAGAGAGAGATACACGTGGTGCCACGACGTGCGCCCACGGTAGACTGGCGTTCGTTCGTCCGTCTGACTCGTTCCTGACTCTCCCTACTTGGTGGAAGGGTGGGTGGGTGGTTGGTTGGTTGGTTGGTTGGCCGGGTGGCTGGTTGGTTGGTTGGTGCCAGCGTTGCCTTTCTCGTTCACCTTCCTTCCTTCCTTGCTTCCTTCCTTCCTTACTTGGTTCCTTGCTTGGTTCCTTCCTTGGTTCCTTGCTTTACTTACCTTGCTTGTTGCTTGTTGCTTGCTTGCTTGCCTGCCTGCCTATCTACCTGTCTGTCGTCTGACCACTGGACGGTCCTTGCACTATGCTTTGTTCCTTCCTGTTTGTCCTCCTTGTCTTTTCCACTCTTGTCACTTTAACGTATACACCTATGTACACGTTTCTCCTTTGTCTTCTTGTTTACTATATTCTATACGAACTCATGAGAATTCTCTTTTTATTACTCTCGATCTCTCTCTGTGTATGTATGTGTGTGGGTGTGTGATATTTTTTCTTTGTAATTAGATATACTCGTTTGGTTTTATTTATTATGCAAGAGTAGGATAATCGTTTTTTTTCTTTTCTCTATGAATTTACATTGCAATTGTATTAGATATAGTATTTGTCTACGAGTTATGAGATTTTATTTTTGTTTTCTTTTTTGATATTATTTTTTTGTTTGAACGTGTTTTATATGATGTTACTGTTATTACAAATTATCAGATTCTTTAAATTGTGAGTAATAAGATTTGATAGAAATAAATATTGCTTATATCACATTACGATATTTTAGGGGGAAAAGAAAATTGTCAAAATTAATTACGCGAATGGGAAAATTACGTATGATAGTTCAATAGAAAAAAAAGAAGAAATTATAATATGATTATTTTAATCTAGTTAGGCTAGATCTTCAGCAACATTTAATAATGCTTTGTCAAATTTTTTTGAATTAATTTTTTTTATATACGGTAAACAAGTATTTTTTATATATATTTATGTAGTAAAAAAAACCTCAACAATTTGGAATAATTTCAAGGGATATCATATGCGGAACGCGTGTATCTAAACTTTTGTTGTCGGTAGTTTTTAGTATATTAATAAAAAATTATTACGTTAAACATTATTTTAATCGGAGCATATTATTATTTTGTCGTGTTACTTTCTGTTCTTTCTCTCTCTCTCTCTCTCTCTCTCTCTTTTTCTCTTTATAATAAATACGCACACATTATTTCTGGTTCCCTCGATGTTACGCATGTTTTCATTTTCTCTTCTTCAACTTTGTGTTTTATTTTTTTTTCGTTTGTTTTATATTCAAAACACCTCCCGGCCGTATATTTACGCTTATGCCTTACTACCGTTACGAATTTTTTTTCCCTCTCTGGGTAGTTTTATTTTTGATATCCGTCTGTTGTTCTTCGAAAGATGGAAGTATCTTCGTTCGTTTCCCCACGTATAACGTTTTGTTACAACATGCAGTATGCAGGTGCACGTTGATTTCGTTTAACGCGTCGCAGTTAAATATATTCTATATTTTTCTGCTTTCTCTCTCTCTCTTTCTCTCTCTCTCTCTCTCTCTCTCTCTCTCTCTCTCTCTCTCTCTTGTTTATACAATCCGAGTCTCGGATTTTCGTTTACGCGCGATGTATGTGTTTTCGATATCGTCGATCCCGTACAAATTCCGTGAAAATATTACTCCGAATTTTTCCGTAATACTCGGGGATAGGTTGCACGCACATAGATGCATGCACGCGTGCATGAGTGCGTGCGAGCAAACACAAACGCAAACACATACACACAGATAGATAGACAGAGAGACAGACAGACAGACATGCAACCATTTTCGACGATTATTATTCGCGCACCCGATCGGTAATAAAATTTTTTCCCGTAATTCGATCTGTTTTATAGATGGCAAATAAAATATTATTTGTATGTATTACGCTTTCGAATTAAGAAAACAAACGAAACAGTTGCGAATGACCATTCCAACAAATTTTTCTTTTGTGGAATATGTATATATATATATATATATGTATATATATATAAATAAATAAATAAATATATGTATTTTGTACGTCAAAAACTAATCGATTTTATTTATTTTTACAACGAACGATTAACATCGATGATTCTTTTACGTCGACTCGAATCTGTATTTTTCTCGGCCGAGTGAATTGAAAGCGGATTAAACTCTTGACAATTGGTTTTGCTAAATGGTACAAGTGGAAAAATGCGTTTCATTGCGTTAAAGTAACTTGTACGAAACAATTGAACGTTAAATAAAAGGTTATAGAAAAGAAAGAAAAGAAAAAAAAGAAAATAAATAAAAAAGAACAGAACAAGGGGAGCGTAATATTGTATCGATCGAAATCGATTTGAAAGTATTGGTAATTTACGCGAGTATTCTAAATTTATTTCAAAAAAGTATTCCCCTCGTCACTAAAAAATAAATAATATCTTGGTTTTACGATTGAAAAAATGGTCGTGTTACCCTTATCTTTATATACAGGGTGGTTCACTCCAACTATTAACATTTAAATATATATTTCCGTTATTTGTTATAATATAGAATAATGTTATATACAAAACTTATATGACATGAAGATATACATAAGGTAGTGTAATTATTTTTTACGTGGGTGGAGGCCAACAAAAGTTTTTAATTTTTTTAATAATATATTTTTTTA
>NW_014569681.1:58132-64033 GCF_001313835.1 Polistes canadensis | reverse complement strand
TATATATTATTTTGCGTTTTAGTTATTTAGATATAATTATACGAGACGAAATATAATGATAAGATCAAACCGAATTTTGAATTGGAATGTTTCGTGTTTGACGTCGTCAGCAGTGAAACTAAGTTTCAAACGTGAAGATCTAACTTGTCCCAAGGCCGACTAAAGCTCGTACAAGCGAAATAGAAGAATGGTTGCTTTCGACGCAGGCCAGCAAAACCGCCCTCTTAGAATCGGCCCATGGCTATCCCGATAAAATATTACGAGCTAAATCTTCCATGATATGTGGGAGATAGGGACATGTGTGTATGTGTGTGTGTGTGTGTTTGTTAGTAGTAACGTGTGCTATGTGTTACCAGTTCGAAAAAGAATTATGACTTCGTGTTCTGCAAACAAATATAAATATTTTTGCGAAACCGTATTTTTGGTGGGGGTGGGGGTAGGGGTGGGAGGTATCATCGATTTTTCATAAATATTTATATATCCATTCGGATTACCATAATTTTAATCTTTTTTATTTTTTTCTTACTTTCTTTGGTTTTAATGAATTATAATAAATTTATTTTAAGTAATATCATTTTTTTTGTTTAATTAATATTATATCGTGATATATTATGTATGATGACATGTTCCTTACAAATGTAAAGTATTTGATGACTATAATGGCAAATAATGGACTTCCTAGATACCAAAGATGATGATTTAACAACAGTAATTCATTAAAATGCGCTTCAACGAAAATCTTGATTAAAAAAACACCGACTCATTCGATCCGTTCAAGTAATCTGTCTTTATTATGGCACGTATTATTACGTGCTACGTGTTCGTTGCAACATAACTGACGGATGACAATTGATTCTATAAAGGAAAATTATTGTAGCAATTTGGCTTTGATGTTATTATTTTCTGTTTCTTTTTTTTTTTTTTTTTTCAAACATTAACAATTGTTACATTACACAACGTAAACGAGAATAAAGTTGACAATAAAAATGAGAATAGATTAAAATAACGATTATTATTTTATTGATACATAAAAGTGAAATTTCGTTAAGTTAAAACGCTTTGGTAGAGTAATGAAAAATTTTACAAGTGCTTCTTTAAAAGATCGTTTCTCGAACGTAAATTATAATAAATCGGATCGGCTAAATCGATTTACGTCGTCGTGAAACGATCGAACGAAGATTTGAAGGTGATAGAATTTTGTCGGTAAAATCGATTGCTTCGGGACGCGAGAATAGAAAAAAAAAAAAAGAAAAAAGAAAAAAGAAAAAAGAATAGAAGTATCGATTCGATCCATAAACAAGTTCCAATATCAAGGTATATTACGATAAAATGATATAGATCATATTAATCAAACGAATATTGTTTCATTAATATCAATCAATATTATCTGAATAATATTATATATATACAATATAATATAAATGAAATTGTATAAATAAAATAAATATTATTAGGACAATATTAATTATAGATAAATCCAATATTTGTTATATACTATTTTGATAAAGATAATGAAAAATTAATCTATATATTTATACACATACGTATATAAATATTCTTTAGGATTGATTAATAAACAACATTTTACAATATTGTTATAACAAACGTTATATTTATTGCGACAATATTTAATTAATTAATCCGATGTATTGAAATTCTTCTCTGACGTTGACGAGATTACATATATGTAATACATATATTATATTCAAGTGGAAAAATATGAGGATGGTAATTTTGTTAATGAACGAATCCAACTCTCTCATTTCTCTCTCTCTCTCTCTCTCTCTCTACCTCTCTCTCTCTCTGGATAAGACCGTTCGAGAGTAGGTGATACGATATTACTAGCGTATTTCCGTTCTAACGCTTTATCTTAACGCGTTATTCCGACGACGTATATTAGTCTATACCATGTCGGAATATATATTCAAAATGTAAAGTTCTTGCGATTAGACGGTTGTCACCGAATCGATATACGTGGTTATGGTTGCGAGCTCGCATTTCCCATCGTCGTCGTTAGATAGATAACTACGCGAGAATGAACCAGTATGAGAGAAGCGGCAAATCCATATGAGTGGTGACAGTCCCACCATCTCTTCGTTGCAGTCCTAGTACAAATGTTTCTACACTTTGATAATTAACGAATATTACAACAACATATTATAGCAACACGTGTCGTTCTATCGTCCGGTGAAACTAATGTTATGTCATTGTCATACACTTCACAGGAATCATTCTCGAATCGTTAGAAATGACACTGCACTGCCCCCTTCCCCATTCGATTTAATTTTTTTAACGAATTGTAAAACGTTGAAATTCGTTTTGTTCCTTTTTCTTTTTTAATATAAATATCCGTATTTATTCAAGAACGTGTTGAGTTAATTTTCGTACTATCGTAATATCTTTTTTTTTTTCTAACGACAACTTTTTGTCTAATTACTTTTTTTTGTTATCTATAAAAATACGACAGACAGTAAGAAACTAAAGTAATAAAATCGAGATTTATCTTTTATTTTTTTAACCAACTTCTTCGTTCATAAATGAATATATATATATATAGGAAAAAGAAAAAGATATATCATAAATTTAAATAGAAGAGAAAGAAGGAAAGAGAAAAAAATAATAAGAAGTACTTCATTCATACCTATTTAAATTTTTGTTCTCTTAACTCAAAATTATTCTGACTCGTATCTCTACGTCGTGCAACAACATTCAACTTCAGAGATATTCTAACGAGTTCATCCAATCCGGAATATCTCATCAGGGAATTTCCTCATTCCCCTCTCTCTCTTTCTCTCTCTCTCTCTCTCTCTCTACCTTTCTCGGTTGATTCAACGTAATTCTATATTAGTACGTGATATGCATGAATTATCGTTTTAAATGAATGCGTATATTGTATATTTTAAAAGGAATAAAAAAAAATATTTATTACAAAACTTTCAATACCATTATTCGCGTTGATGTTACACGGAAAACACGTACGATTTATTATTAAATAACGACTATGATATTGCACGTTGACTCATCAGAATCTATAACTTTGCGCGAAGATAAATTTGTGTTGATAAGTTTGTACAATGTATACGCATATATCAATATACATACATATATGTATATATATGCATGCATACATATATGCAACTTGGAAATATTTGAAAAAGAATTTGCAGTTTGGTTTGACATACGAGAGGAGTGACGAAGCGAGAAGTTTCCGTTAGAAGCAAGTAGTAATGGACGATCGTTTGGAAGTTTGCTAATGACTATCGCTACTTGGGTGCCGAACTACCAGTTTACGTGTTTCCTGATTTACACGGTGTGACACACACGGAAGAAAGTTTATCTGCTTCGAACCGTCTGCTACCTCAGACTCAACCACCTACCTCTCTTTCACATTCGCACCCTTCTTCTTCCTCTAACAGATTACTATTACTCCTCGCATAAACCCTAAATGAACGAGCGTAAAGTCAGTCGTGAGTGAAACTGGGTTACTACTAACCACCCCTCAACGCGTTTTCAATCTGAATTTTTTCTTTTTTTTTTTTTTCTTAATTATTTTACTGTTTATTATTTATTTCTTCTTCTTTTTCTTTATCTTTTTTCCATTCTTTCCTCTTTCCAATTTCCCTTCCCTTTTTTTTTAATTTTTTATTGAAAGAAATCATGTTATTTCTTTTTAATTTTTTCGGTAGACAAATTTGATTTCGTTCGTAGAAAAAAAATGGTGCGCGAATATTCGCGCGAAAATCTCAGAGAGGACACTTTTATACTTTCAACGCTTTTTCTAAATCGATAAATCTTGAAAATTTTGACTGTTCTCTTCTTTGGTAGTACATCTGACAAACTAAAAAGTAAGTTCTCCTATCTGCTCGAGGATAACTTAACCGTCTTTTAAAACATCCCTTCTTCGTGAGGTCCTCGTGGGAGCCGTCAGTGTTGTCGTTGGGAAATTCGAAAACATCGGATAGAAATTCACGGTTCGATTTTCTTTTCTCTTTCTCTCTATTCGCCAGATCTCCTATATCATTTCACGGTACTCGACGTCTTTTATTCACCGCTCCTTTATCTTTCTTTTTTCTTTTTTTTTTCTGATTCGACGTCACGCTATTTCGGTTTTTCTTTTCACGGGTTCGTACATTGGCGTCGTGTTTCTCCTAGATGTGTATCCATATTTTCGAACGAATTTAATAAAAAAAAAAATTGAAAATAACAATTCGATTAGTACCAATTACGAACTGGGTCAATCATTTCTAATGCTATCGCGACGATTGTATTTCGAGAAATGTAATTTTATTAATCATAACTGGATATGTAATAATGATTTTGCATAAATCATATCGTATCAGTTCGTAGACGGTAATACGAGACACACACACATACACACACTTACACTATGCTTGTTTTATAATACAATACTTGATCTTCTTTAGATTTCTCTCGTTTATTACTTTCTTGTTTTTTTTTTTTGTTTTTCAACTCGCAATCGAATTTGCCGATATTGAAATAGTTAGGACAAATCGAATTCCCAATTAGTTGACTTTTTTTTTTTCTCTCGCAAATTTTGCCCTCAAAATTTGTCATTTGACGTTTCTATTTGGAGAGAAAGAAAAAAAAGAGAAAAAAGGAGATATTCGCAAATCACCGTGATATATATCCCAATTTAAAAAATATTTTTCTTTTTTCCCTTATCGCCATTGTAACACCGCAAAAGTTCATAAATTGCTTATTGCTTTCGATAATGCAAATCCATTTACGCGTTATATGAATTTGAAATGATGCGATAGTTTTGGTCGCGCGCACCATTCGTGGGAAAATTATAGCAAAGTCCGAATCGTTTGAACCTCGTTATCATCTGTTTTCACGATCGTTACGTTTCATTCTATTCGTGTTTGTTGTTTTGTACTATTCGAACGTTATAACACGACACGCACACACACACACACACATACACTATATCAACGGTTTAATTAATATATTCAATTTGCGATACAGCAAAATAATTATCCAATAGGATTTCGGTTTGCATAGTATTTTTTTTTTTCAAATATACTAATGACATATAAATTTCATTGTTACGTATTATTTGTACGAACGGTTATAAAACACGGTGAACAACGAGATTCGTTATAATTTGACAATTTTTTTGTTTTCTTTATTTTTAATATATATATAAAAAGAGGTCACGTATTTCGATGTCATTTCCATTTTGTGGATTATCGATCGTTGTTCCCCGATGATTCTGAACATCAAGCACCAATCGCAATTTTTCTTTGAATACCTTCGATACGAAAAATCATTGCTGTGATAGGGAGGTATGGGGGAAAGATCGAATAAGTATTGAAATCGTGGCCGGAATGTTTTCAAAAAGGTATCACAAAATTTGTATATCAAACTACGGGCAAGTTCCATTTGCAAAATTTTCAAAACTCCCCTTTTTTCGACTATCCGCTAAAAATGTGTTTGTTTTATTGTATCGTTGATGCTCTTCCTCTTTCCTTGAAAAACATCAAAAAGTTTTTACAAAAACGAAGAACGATGCGTATAGTAGAAAATACGAATATAAATGCGGCTGCGGGAGGGGGGAGGGTGGGGTTGTTGTTGAGAAGAAAAATAAAGTGCTAACTGGTAAGAAATTTTTATATCACGCGGTAAAATGTATTTTTCAGCTTTCGTACTTTATATAATATTCTTTCACGATGAATTTACAACATTAAGGAAAAAAACTTTCGTTTGATTTAAACAAATCTACGTATTACGCAACGACGACGACGACAACGACGACGACGACAACGACGACGACGACGACGACCCCATAGCAGGAACTTTAATAAGCCCTCAAGCTCTACTTGAAATTGCGGCGATTGCGTTTCCCGTTATGACTGCTGTCGCGTTAATGAGACTTTTCCT
>NW_014569681.1:39182-57999 GCF_001313835.1 Polistes canadensis | reverse complement strand
TATATAATAATATATATATAACTTTAAATATAAATATATACATATTATATAATTACATTAGTATCACAATATATTTATTTTAGGAATGATTTTTTTAAATTATATTTATCCAATTATAATATGATGATTATTACTTTGAGATAAATTAGAATAATATATATTACATATATTTTTATTTCCTATTATCTAAATAAGTTTCAAACGTACACAATGATATTCCTTCGTTTCCCAATGATTATTAAAATTAGGTACGATCAAAAATCTAATATAAGCAGATAATGCGAAACGTGGAATTAAGAAACGACATGATTGTAAGATAGAAATAAGCAATGAGACCTCTTCAAAGTCATAGGGCCTGTCAGTCTCGATGGATATACGTCATTGGGACGATCCTCGCATGAATTCGGTCTAAGGGATCGTATATAACGCGTCACGGCGGCTCGCGTATGTGGAACAACGTCTGTAAACGCTCGAAATCTCGAAACACCGATAAGACATACGTACATACACACAGACATAGATACAGATACAGACACAAATGTCCGTTCAGTATTATAGAGAATGAGAGAATGAGAGAGGGAGAGAGAGAGGAACACGCCATCGTATAACCCAGGTATATGTACTATAGGGGTGAATATAGAGGAGTTAGGCATATCTACGACGGGGTCTGCATTTGCATACGGTATTCGAGTCGTCCTTGGGTTTCTGGATATGCATGAGACGGAGAGAGAAGGAGAGAGAGAGAGAGAGAGAGAGAGAGAGAGAGAGACTAAGGCGATGGAAGAGAAAATTTTCGTTAGAAACTGAAGTACTCACCATACCTAGGTTCGTACTATGTATATTCTTGAGTATCATATGTATCCTACACTTCTTTATCTCTTGAAATTATCTTTTAACATTAAGTGCTAATTGTGTCTTCTTTTCGAGATTATAACACCAAGTGTTACCTAGTTTTAATTTATTCATATAATATGTCTTACCTTATAGTTATAGTATAGCAAATCTCTACCGTATTTCGTAGATATAGTATTATCTAAAATAATAATATAATATTACGTAACTTCAAAGAGTGTCACACGCGATTTATTTCGTTTCTTTACTGTAATATTATTTATTTTTATATTCAAATTGTGTGTTAAATATGTTCTATTAAATGGAAAGACAAATAATTGTTTTTCTTCGAATTCTAAAATGTTGGATGGAATTCGTTTATGGTTTTTATATCTTTAAGAAAAACTATTACAATGATCGTTTATTATGTTTTCCTCGAGCATACGAGATATACTACAAAAAAGACAAAATAAATATCACATTCGATTAAATAAAAACGATAATCGAAATAATCGAATATAAACGTTTCATATAGTTTAAATAAATAACAATAAATTAATATCAATACGCGTTCGCGAAATCAATTCGATTTCGTTCAACGATTCCCTTTATGAAAATGAGAATACCAGTTGTTTCAAAAATAAAAAAAAAAAACCATTTGTTGTTCTCCCCCCTCTTATATTCTAGTTTCTTTTTTTTCCCTTCATTTTACATAGAAGTCATATTGTTTTCGCGACATCGTCCTTCTGGCCCCAGGCCACCACCTCCTCATCCTCCTCCTCCTTCTTCCTTCGGAACATTCTTTCTCCTTCTTCTTCTTCTTATTCTTCTTCTTCTTGAGAAACAATGGACGACGGGCAAAATGTATGCATACACGGCGAGCCACGAGTTGGGCACCACTTCATTTGCATTCTCTCCATGAAATATGCATTTCCTGTTACACGACGATCCTACTACTACTATTGCTACTACTTCTACTATTACCTGCCCGACCTAAGGTAAGAGTAGGTTTTCTTTTTATTCTTTTTCTTATTTCCCCTTCTCTCGAACCATCCGCCGAATGTGTACGCGTGCGTGTACGCGTGCGTCTATGTTCGTATAAAACGCACGCGTTATTATTATACATACAAACTGTGTGCACATTTTCTCTCCCTCTCTCTCTCTCTCTTTCTCTCTTTCTCTCTGCCGTCATTGGGCAACGAAATAAGTAATTGCTAGTACTCTCGCAAGTAAAGAAACCACCCTTTTAGATTGTATCGGTCTTTCCCTTCCCACCCCCTTTCCTAAAACAGATTCGACTCTCTTTCTCTCTCTCTCTCTCTCTCACTCTCTCTCTCTCTCTTTCTCTCTTTCTTTTTCTACTCGTAATTTTTATCTGGCACGCGCGCCAGTTAATTTTGCATTTATATTTTCTTGCTTTTTTTCTTTTTTTAGGTAAGGTAATCTAAGAAACGTTACTTTACTATTTATCGGGGGGGGGGGAGAAAAAAATGACCTCCACCTTCCTGCCCTCTACTCTCCAAAAAAGAAATCCAACTATTTTATACGTCCGACACAACGAAACTTTTGAAGATATCGAGAAAGGAATGTGTAATATATTATTTTTCGTTTTAATTACCCTATATATGCGAGCTTTTTTAACTTTCTTTTTTATTTATTTGTTTTTTCTCTCTTTGGGGTATCGTTAAGCAAGCCTTTTTTTTCTTCTTTTATTTCATTTGATTTTCGAAAACATTTAAAAAACGTTCATTTATAGAAAACAGAAGTAATCTCTTATCTGTTCTCGCGTATGCATTTTTGATTTCTTCTATTTATCATCATTCTCGATAGGATCTATAATAATTGTAATAATCCTCCCACGCTGCTGCCGGTCCCCCCTTCACTCCCCCGACTCATGTATATTACAGACGTACACTATTATTTCCGTTGGCTTTGGCGAAACACGTAGAAGAATTAAACCGATTAACCATTTATTCCGACAATTCCGATACGTTTTATAACTAATTATTTATTGACGAGTATTGAATTTCGCGTAATCGTGTACGTGTGTGTGTGTATATATGGCCCCACCCCCGTTGTTATAAATTATGTGCATCGATATGTTCGCGAGTGAATTGCATAACGTATAGGGCTTGTATTATATATACATACGGATGGTAGTACTCTAACAAACCCCATACCCCCTTTCTCCCTTTCCCCCTTCGCCTGCCCCCCCCCCTCCCAAATGAAAATATATCCACGTTATAACGAGGAAGAGTACGACAAAATTTAGAAAAATAATTTCATTTTTTTTTTTTGGTCATTTACATTGCCCCACTTTTCCGTGCTTCCACGCTTTACAAGAATTTTCGCGATAAGAACGTTAAAAAGAGAGAGAGAGAGAGAGAGAGAGAGAGAGAGAGATCGCGTGAAGCTAATCCATATTTTATTTTTTTCCATTTTCCGCGAAATATTCCATGAGTAGAACGTGACCGAATCAAATTGCAAATTAACTCGACGGCGAATGCCGAGCTTTAATCGGCATAACTCGTCATATATGTTCTCTCTTATATACAATATATATATATATATATATGTGTGTGTGTGTGTGTGTACTGGATAACTATGTATGTGTATATACGGGGTACATCAGGGCTTCGTTACGATGCTAATTTTAATATCCATTTCCGTTGAATTCGGCCACCCGAGTGAAACTTTTCAAATGCGTATCTCGATTTATCTCCCCCCCCTCCCTGTGTGTTTCTTCTTGGAATAAGAACAAAAAAAAAAGAGAGAGAAAGAGAGAGAGAGAGAGAGAAAAAAAAAATGTATTGAAAAAAGGAAAGCAAAAGAAACAAAATTTTCGAAGAAATAAGAAATAAGATACTGAAAACTTGGGATGGCAAAAGTATATATATATATATATATATATATATCTCCCCCTTCCCCCCTTCATCCCTTCTCATCCCCGCACATCGACAAAGTTCTACTGTAAAGTTCGTTTACAGGAAACGAAAAGTTTGTCCCTATCTTTCTTTCGGTAAAGAGTAGTACTGTTGATGGTGGTGGTGATGGTTGGTATACTCGGAAAGATGATTCTGTGAAAAATGCGAAAGAAGAAGAAGAAGAAGAAGTAGAAGAAGAATAAGAATAAGAAGAAGATAGAAAAGGAAAAAAAGCATTCGCGACGGCGCTTTTCTACGAGATCTGATTTTTCCGAGGTGTGCTCGTTCGTGGTCCGCGAATTCGTTCGTAGACAGCATTTTCAAAGAGACCGCGCACGCCACCGCCGGCTTTTCCCGTTCTACGTTTCATCCCTTGGCCCCCTTACCAACCATAGTTTCTTCCGTCAGATCCTCCTACCACCCCCCACCCTGCCGTTTTTTTTACTTCTTCTCGTTGGTGTTCCACTTTTTCTCTTTTACCGTGACGAAGCTTTCCCTCTTCTACTACTCTTTCTTTACTAGTGGCCAAGAACATAGTTTCTCTTCTACACGCATACACACACATATACTACACATATATACTTATACGTTAAAATATACATCTACGTAAAAAACACGTTCATCTTTTTTCCAGTTGTTTTATTGTTCTTTTTTTTTCTATTCTTTTTCTTTTTTTCTTTTTTTTTTAGCGTGACTGACGCGACGCGGCGACAGCTAGATGACTATGATTTTATTATACTTATATATCTCGCGACGATAGTACTTATTATATTTAAAATATGGAAAAAGAAGAAATTCTTTTTTTTTTTTTTTTTAGTTTAGACGTATCTCGTATCTTGTTCGTTGTCACTTGAGAGAAATCCCAATGTTCGAAAGAAAACCCCCTGCCCCCCTATCGATTTTGTTATACGTATCTATTTTTACGTAGCAGATATATATCATACTATCAACGCTAGACAAGACTTTCTTCTATCGATTGTACGATTCGTAAATTCGAATCGTCAAACAGAAACGTGATTTCGTTGAAAACTTTTTCTCGCGCGTAGTATACTATTCTTTTCTATATATATATGTATGTATGTATGTATGTATGTATGTATGTATGTATGTATGTATGTATATACATACATGGAGATAAAAGCCGATAAAAATCGAAGAAGTTTTCTATAGAAAATCGTTCGTCTTCTCGCTTTTTTCCAATCCTTTTTTTTTTATTTTTCTATTTTTTTTTTTACCACGAACATATATATGTACTCGTACAAGTTCTACATCACGCGTTTTAAATATCACAATTTTCCTTCGTAGAAAAATCTCTTTGAAAGAAATAACGCGTACTCCTTTGGATCATAGAGATTCTCAAGAAATTCCATGGAAGAATGCCCCTCTTTCTTCTTGTTAAATTTAGATGATAATTATTATAAATATTTGAACATTATTTTATTCCAAATAAACGTTATTATATTTTACGATAAATATCACGCAGACAGACAGAACAAATACTATAGTATAATTTAATGAAATCACAACGTTTAGGAATCGTTATGTTTTAAAACGTCTTAACGCTCGTTTACTGGTATTTCACGGTAACGTGGATTTCAAATTCCCATCTCTACCTTGACATTTTAGCTTTAAGGTAGTAAAACGCGTTTTACTCTCTCTCTATCTCTCTCTCTCTCTCTCTCTCTTTCTCTATCTCTCTCTGATACTTTACTTTTTGCCTTAGAGCACGCACTTTGATGTACTACGAGTGGAGGAAAAGAGTGATGGTAAAAAATATACATATATATATACATAAAGAGAAAGAGAGAGAGAAAAAGCATGCAATGATACCGTAGAAAGCAGTAACCAACGAAAACCTAGTCAATGAAAAACGAACGTACTTGTGTAACTCACAATGAACGGTGTTGTTGAAGAGAACGGAAGAGATGACGACGACGACGACGACGTCGACGTTTCAACTGGAATTTCCTACTTCTCACATTCCACCATACTTCCTTTCAAAGATTCATCGGCAACGTTGACGTCGAAAGAACGTAAGAGAAAGAGAAAGATAGAAAAAGAGAGAGAGAGAGATAAAAAGAAAACGCTTATTTTCGCAAAGGTTGTTCCGAAAGAAGAGACGTGCTTCACGAGAAACCGACTAAGAGAGAAGATAGTATTAAGAAAGAGAGAGAAACAGAGAGAAAGAGAGAGAGAGAGAGAGAGAGATCTCCGATACGATCCTGTATTTCGCTAGAAAATAAAACCCGTTCGTGATCCGCTTTCTTGCCAGATCAAAGACGAATTGTACAGAAGGAGTTCATTAATTCTCCTACTTAAATACCTTAAACGCGACCGGCATGAAATACCTTTTTTTTTTTTTATTTTTCTTTTTCTATCAAATCCCAGGACAAGGAGTTGAATCGTACAAAAGAATAAGCTCCGTTTCTAGCGTTATAAATCTTCTGGAAATTGAATATAACTAATATAAGATAAAAAGAAAAATAATATGTGTGAGTACTCTCACACATATACAAATAATTTTCATTCAATTGCAGACAATATTAATTAATATTATCGATATATATATTATATTTCAGTTCGAATGATATGAAATAAAAAAAAAAAAGGAACAATAAATTTTGGCAAAACGAATTGTGTGTTCTATCTAATTGTTAAATAAATATTTCACGATGTTGAAATAATAATAAAAGAAAGGAAATTTCCAACGGAAAAGATAAATATTTCCTAGATAGGTATTCGGGAATGTAAGAAGACTTTTGAGAGAGATTCGATGAAATTTGGCGTAAAATAGCTCGCGTGCCTTAGTTCGCCGTGAGTTCCTTAAGATTCGTGTCTTAGGGGTAGGTTGGTTGGTTGGTTCGTCGGCTGGTTGGTTGGTAGGTTGGTTGGTTGGCTTGCTGGCTGGTTGGATGGTTGGTAGATCTGAAAGTCAGATCTCTCCGCGGGCCAAACGCATAGAGGGTTAACCGCATTGCCATAAATTACCGGACTTGATGTATTGCCGCGTGGTTGCTCCACTGAGCTTCAGCATCCACTCCTGCTCTTTACTATATAGCGTTATGTACTTGTATATATATATATATATATAAATACATATACCTATTTAAATACATATATATATATATAGGTAGAATATGTACAAGCTTATCCAAGAGCATGACACAGTTTATCTTCTATTTGTCGCGCGTGCTCGTAGTATCTCCGACGTGTCCCTGCAACTACGTTTTTACTTGTAAAATGCATACGTCCCGTTTTTTTCCCCATGATGTACCAACCCGTGATGCTCGTTATCGTCCTAAATGTACCCTATCTCTGTCCGTCTGTCCGTTCGTGTCTCTCTTTCTCTCTATCTTTCTTTGCTGACAGCCGTTATGAGATTGTTCAGATATTTTATCTTCTCATTTTCCCTTAGTTAAGTAAATTTTGGCTAAATTTATATAGAATCCTTTAAATTAGATTTAACAATTATTAATTTGGGGTACATTTTTTGATACGGACGTATAAATTTTTTATTTTTAATATCATACGAGAAAAGAAAAGAATTTATTTATAAAGTATAATAATTCAGTAACCTATGTTACGTATTTCTCGAAATCGTTTTTTCATTATTGATTTCTTTTTTTTTTTATATAACGATTATTTCGGTTCCCATTTTTTATGGCAATTTGACGATGTAGTTTAATTTAATATCAAAGTAACAGAATTAATTGACACATTTTCAATATTTTTGGATAAATATTTTCGAACGTTACCAAAAGAAAATTGATCACAGGTTAATGGATATTTTTGCGATCGTCGAACGTTAAAAAGAATATTTTTGGTTAGAAAATAATTTTCAAGATACTATGATAAAGAGGGGGGGGGGGCGTAAATTGACCGAAAAATTTTTCTATTTTTTCATCATCGATCTCTGAAAGTAACGGTTCGTTCCTTCTCGAAGAATATTCAATGTTGCCAAGTATTTCCTGGAAATAAAACTGAACCCCAATCGCAAAACGCTGAAATCCGATATACTCGTTTCACGCGTCCATGTTTCCTCCTCTTTCCCCATAAACCGCGCTTCTTTCGAATTTATGTGATAGGATCGATACGAAATGGAATTTTATATTGGGGACTCTTTTGTTTTTTGGTTTTTTTTTGGTTATACTTCTTCTTCTTCTTCTTCTTCTTCTTCCCGTTCACGTACATCTTTTGAATATCGACGAATATAAAATCTTGCCTGTGTCCGTGTGTGTTGGTAACTCAAATTTTTCGTTATATTGCACATAAATATGTCCACCATGGTTGGTAGAAAATAATATATGCACATTATAAATTTGACAAATTACCTAGACGCCGTGGCAGATTAAAATGGAAGGCGTCGTGGGGGTTCAAAGTCTTTCCGTGCACGTAAGAAAAGAAATTAAAGAGATAATGTATTGTGCGAATTATGAGACGTCTGCTACGAGATAAGAGGAGGATGAAAGAAGGAATGAAAGAAAGAAATAAAGAAAGAAAGAAAGAAAGAAAGAAAGCAAATTACGTGTGTTTACCCAACCTTTTCAAGCTTTTTCACAGCAGACATCTTGAGGTATTAATCTTTTGTCCCAAAAAAAAGAAAAAAAAAAATGAAAAAAGAAATAGGTATGCAAAAATGCAAGGAATTATAAATGCATTTTTTTTTTTCCTTCTTTTTCTTCTCCCTTATTATTCTTCTTTAAAATAATTCTAATTTTTTAAGCCCCAATCTCGCGAATAATATTTGATTAACTCTACACTACTCTAGCGATCATAATCGAGTTCGAATAATTTAAAAATTCACGATAGGCAATAAATTCGTTTTGCCGTATCCCATGGAAATTTGGCGCTTGTTTCGTTCAATATTATGTATGTACATATGATTGCAAAACCGAATTGCTCATTTTCGACAGAATATTTCCCCCATATCGCCGACCCCGTGTGTTCGTTAGTAAATATTATTAGCAAATTTATCTTCGTTAATTCTTTCCTCAATTATTATACCAAACATCAAAATAATATAATCTTACGCTATCGGCATAATAATGTTTTATGATTTAACGATAATATTGAAATTGATTTTAATTTAATAAAAATAAATCAAATGAAAATTATATAAGAAACACATCAAAGAAAAATAATACAAAATAAAAATCTTTCGTCCAATCATAAAATGATTTACAATGATAAAATATATATATATATATATATATATTATAATACTATATATGCCACAAGAATATAATACAAGTTATACGGATTCACGTGAAAAAAGTCATGAAACGAGATAATAACATTTTCTGATAAACGCGTGAAACTTCAACGTATTTAAACATACATGCACATATAGAAACGTATAAAGGCCTCGCATTTAAAGCCGCATTTTGCTTCTTTCACATTTCTATTTTTCGTTACCCTTCCCTGTTACATCGTTGGCTGCATTTCATGGTCCGAATACGTAACTTCGCGTTCTTTTGTCTCTCCTATGCGTTTTCACCGTCAACGTACTACATTGCCGTATACTACGCGTAGAAAACAATATTTTACGTTCCGGATAACTAGAGTGGATTACTACCCTCCCATCCCTATTCATTCCTAGCAATCTCGGAAGCCCTAAACTGGGCAAAATGAAGAGAAAAGGGGAAGGGCAAAGAGGGGGAGAGGTAAAGTGAATCAAAAAAAAAAAAAAAGAACTTCGAAGTTCGATGCATTTGAATTCCCGGCACTACTGAAAACTACCGATTCAAATCAATTTCTGTTTCCCAGCTGCAATATGGGAAACGTTCGTGGCAATTGAAAAAAAGCGTTCAATATCACACAAAAAAACTAGTGTTCGTGGGGGTGGGATGGGTGGGGGTTGGAAGAAGGGGAGAATAGAATAGAATAAAAAATATATATAGGCGGTTTAATGTATATACATTTCTTGCTTTTTCTTGTTGTTTTTTTTTTTTCATCTACGTAAAATCCTATCTCCAATTAGAAATAAATATTCGTGTATTTCGTTTTGTTTTGTTACGAATTCAAATAGAAAAGGGTTAAGAATTTTCGCGGCCCATTATCATTCTTTCAACATCAGCTCTTTCGTGACTGACTTTATAATTCATACGACTCCCCTCTCTTACTCTTCCTCTCTCTATTTTGCCCTGCTTTCCTCTACTCTGTTCTGTTCTGTTCTGTTCTGTTCTGTTCTGCTCTGTTCACTTACCCTTCTCTCGAGCATTCTCACACAGTCGTAGGAGTTTTTATGGCAAACTGCCTCGCGCGACAGTTCTCTTTACACGCCGTTAAAGGGAAGTTATTTGAAATTATGCTAGGTTTCCCTATTACGTTGGATATACTAAATAATTGTCCAGAGAATATAAACGGTAAATGCATCGGTGCGTGAGGGTGAAAGGGAGGTAGAGGGCATTATAGTTTCAAGAGTTAGAAGATTATTTTTCTGAATTTTTTCGAATTTTTTTTATCTTACCAAAAATACGAGATAAAAATATATTTTCATTTAACGTTTAATATTTAACATGAAATGTATATATATATATACGTATGTATGTATTATCGTTTAAGTGTAATATTGTCAGTAATAGTAGTAGTGTATAAGTTTGATCCTAAAATTTGTATCATATATCCTCTATATATACATATCAAATTCTTTTATTTGTAACATTAGTAAAAACATTTTAATTAAAAAGGAAAATCAATGGTTAGAATTATCTTCGATAGCTATCGATTCGTACAAGCGTATCGACAATACCGTTCTCATTTTTTTTCACGATGTAAGCTTTTAAAGGACCGAAAGTATAATCGATGGTATTATACGAGAAATGGATACACATGTGATACACATATACATATCTATATCTATATATATATATATGTATATGCGCGTAACGTTTTTTTTACATACGATCATTCATTTTCACGCGTACACGCGTAAACGTAAATTTACATACACATTAATGAAGGGGTAGAAGTGAATGCTACGCGCAAAATTTCCATCTCGACGATTCAATTTCTCGGCGATAGCGTCTCCGCCCTTCTTCTCGTCGCCCTTCGTCTACCACCTATCGACGACGGGTTACGCCCCGTAAAGCTAAGCTAAAAAATGAACTTTTATTCGTATTAAGCTTTAGTCGCTCGCACTTGCACGCGCAAGCACGCGTAAGTTCAGACGTGCGTGCTCGATGTGTTTTTTTTTCTCCCTTTTGGTTTTTAAAGGAAGAAAAAAAGAAATTGATAAAAAGTTTCATTAAAACTCGGCGTTCGTAAATTCTCCTACTTTTTCTTCTTTTTCTTCTTCTTCTTCTTCTTCTTCTTCTTCTCCTAACATTTTCTTCGTTTAGAAGAAGGAAATATACATACACACACACGCATTACCTTTCGAAAACGTTTTCTAAAATAATAATTGCCTTAGGTTGGTATTCAAGATAAACGAAGCATACAATAATTGTATTAATATTATTTGTGATTATTAATAAGACCTGTTATTATTAATTATGAAAACGGTAAACCTGTGTTTTTGTTGTTTTATTTTATTTCTTTGTGTTTGAAATCATACCAATGGTATCGTCTCATTAGGTAATTATTATGCAATTTAATGATCTAATAATATATAAGTATAAAAACGAAGCTTTCTCGCGAGTGAATCATAAAAATATCAATGTTTCTATCTTACTTAATCTCAATTTCATTCTTCCTTCATTTTATCTTTAACTTTTTTTTCAAAATTTCTTTTTAATGTAAAACGCGGGATATAGTTTGCGTTGAAGACGACAGTGTTATAGGTACATATTTAAGATTTTTTGATTTATCGATTCCGCATACCGAACCTTGATCAATAACGAGGAAAGATCGAGGTTGATGTGTGTTAATTAAATCGAGCCCATCCGGTGGTAGGAGATGGTTCTCTCTCTTCAATTACGAAACTTCGCGGGATAGTTCTCAGGGATTACAACGACCTGGTATGAAGTAGATAGAGAAAGAGAGAGAGAGACAGAGAGAGACAGAGAGAGAGAGAGAGAGAGAGAGAGAGAGAGAGAGTAAGAGAGAGAGAGAGAGAGAAAGAAATTAGTAAAAAAAGAAGTAGAAGTTTTGTTGGCCTAGATTTTTTAACGTCATCAACGGTACACTCGAATTATAACACCGGTATATATGAAGTACTGCTATTTAAAAAATGTAACTCTTTATATGAGATATTTATTATATGCATATAGATATATATACACGCGCGTGTGTGTGTGTATGTGTACATACTTGCGTATAGAATATAAGTTTTCTGACTATTGGGAAAACGTCGAGAGACAAATTGTCGATCGTTAACCGACCACTTCGGCATTCAACGACGTAATGCGATATGTATCGAATAATGTCTATCCATATGTCTATAGAAATGCCCCTGGTTCGTGTTTCGATATAGCGGGTAAGATAAAAAATGTACGAGAGAGGCGCGAGAGGTGGGGTGGGGGGGGATGGTCAGGTAGGTGAGGGAGGAAAATGGACAAATCGTTACGAGACCTTATTGATTCTTCAAAATCGATTCTATGCTATTAGTTTTGTCGTTGTTGTTGTTGTTGTTGTTGTTGCGAGCTTTATGCGGAAATCGTTTTGTCCAGGAGGATATTAATTACTTTCAACGTTCCCCTCTTCTTGTTGTTGTATATAATAGAAAAAAAAGAGAAAGAGATAAATCGAAATCGGTAGAAACAACATCGATTATGAAGTAAGCCCAGTTAAAATGATTGTACCGTTAACGAAAGATACGGATCGGATATTATTAAAATGTATGGACTTTAAAATATTGATTAATACGCGCGATTGGATATTATATAACAAATAGAAGAAATAATTCGTCGTATTTGATTGATTTATAAAATCTTAATCGAGAGAGAGAGAGAGAGAGAGAGAAAGAGTGAGAGAGAAAGAGAAAGAAATCTCTTTCTCATTACCTATGTAAAAATTCATCTTTACCATTGATACCTGTAATAGATCATAACGTTGATCTCTAGATCCTTGGTACCCAATTTATGCTCCAGCGACGAGTGCATAAACGTGAAAGGAAAGGTTAAGTAGGATACTTCCTTAGAGATATATATATATATATGTATCCTACAGAGATCGTACGAAGTTTCCCCCCGCTTCTTTATGGCTTTCCGTAGTAATGTCTAGGGAATTAAACTAGTGATACTACGATAAAAAAAAAGTGTGTTACTAAGAAAATTGTTACATCGATAATTCTTTTCCTCCACCCCCTCCCCCCTTTGTTCTAGTTTATTTTCTATTTAGTTGTGAAACGATTAACTTCGATGTCCTTATTTTTCTTTTTAAATATAAAATTTAGTATTTATTTATAAAGTATATAATCATATGTGTTATTATTCCAATACTCAGTGTATTCATTTTTTAAGCAACTGTCAAAGTTTTTGATGCAAATAAAATGATATCAAAATTTCTTGCTAATACTTAACACAAAATGTTCTCTTATTCGGTTATTATACTCTAAGATTGATTTAAATAAACAAATCCAATAATAAATATAAAAAAAACAAATACAAGAACTCGCGTGTAAGAAACGTTTTTATCGTTCGATTAGTTAGTTAAATCAAATGTGTTAAATAAATCGTATATAACGAAATAATCGAAAACGATTGTGGATTTATTCTATAAGTGACGATACGATTGGTGATTTAAGAAATTCTTCGTTGAATCGTGATATTTCGAAAAGGGTTTATTAATTATGCATTCGATTTGCCGTTCCTCGGTAGTTTCCACTTGGTCCACTCGAGAGATAGAAAGAGAAATGTGGAAGAGAAAACAAACCTTCTCATTCTCTTTTTCTCACTTTATAAACGTAGTCGGTAGGTAGATAGCTGGTCCCAGGGTGCAACTTCGATGATTAACAATCCGGTAATATAGCGTATAATAAAATGGGAGGAAGGTTAAAAGAGGGAGGATTCTTATTACGTCGTATTGCGCGTTTACGATGCAGAAAATACAATGCCAAGCTTCGTTCCATAGAGAAGAAGTGGGGAAAGGGGAAAGGGAAGGTGAAAGGGGAAAGGGGATAGGAAGGAATGGGGGAAGGGCTACTTTTCCATGCAACATTCATGAGAAGGAGTTTAATATTTAGTTTGCTTTCGTAGAAAACTCGGAAGCGCTTGATTAGGCAATGCCATCGAAACGACGGTTAAACGATCCAAACGATACCTTTTGCCACGCAAAATCGTCTCCCCCCTACCCCTCCCATCAACACCACCACCTTTACCACCACTTTCACCACTACCATCACCATGGCCATCGTCATTTACGAAAACTGTCGAGGATTATTATGCTTTTCCTTGGAATTAAATACGTTCCCCGTGGTTTAGCCGAAATGTTAGGGTATTCTTGAATAAGAAAGAAGAAGAAAAAAAAAGTGCAAGTAATGGAAAACGATACCCTTTTCCCCCTTCAACCCCACCCATTATCTTTTATCACGTAGTTACATCGTAGAGAAAGATGGGAGAAGGAGTAGGGGGGATGGGGGTGGGGGTGGTAGAAGAACTGTTAGAAAAGAGAATAAGTAAGTAAAAGAGATTCTAGAGTCTTTCTTTGCTATACAATTTCCTTCCTAACGGGTCCTTCCTCCTTTGTACCAGCGATCGACCGTGAATGACATTAACACGGAATTTCAGGAAACTCTAGCAAAGCTAGCTAGCTAGCTTCTTCTTCTTCTTCTTCTTCTTATTCTACTCCCTTTCCCTTTATTCCCTTTACCACTTTCTTTTTCATCCCTCCTACACACTTTGTCTACGCGACAGCAATTTCAATGTTCCGTAGTTGGACAGACCAAAAGTATTTCCAGTTCTTTACGTCTAACCTTTTTTATATAAAAAGATTTTGCTACGGTTTAATGAAAATAAGTTCACAGCGAGAGGGAGAGAGTAATAGAGAGAGAGAGAGAGAGAGAGAGAGAGAGAGAGAGAGAGAGAGACCAGAACTAATCAAACTTCTTGAACCCGTTTTCTTTTCTACAGTCATAGTAGAGACATCTCTCTATTTCATTCCTCGTTTTTTTTCTTCTTCTTCTTCATCTTCTTCTTCACCTTCTTCTACTTCCTCTTCCTCTTTTCCTCCTCCCTTTGACCTAGCCTTATTATTTTTTCTTTTCTTTATTTTTTCTCTCTTCTTCTTCTTCTGCTCATTCTTATCTATTCGCCAATTGGTATAACGAAACGAAGGTAGCACAGCTTCTTGCTAGTTGCTCTTATCCCCGATCAAGCTTTTATACGAACTCGTTTGAAGTCGTTTCGTTCTATCTCTGAAGTACCATCCCGTACAAAGCTGTTCTGTCGTTAATAAAAACGTTTATAACGCTAGTACCAGTCAGTCTGCCATTACCGTTTCATCTTTAACAAAATTCGTCTATTTCTTTTTCTTTTTCTTTTTTTTTTCTCTCTCTCTCTCCTTTTCTCGCGATTGATCGGGAACGATTTATTGCCAGTTCCACTGAGAAATTATTTTCGTGTCGGGAGGGATCGTTTATTATTTTAATTGACTCTATCTTTTTGAATATATTTTTCTTTATGTTCATAATACGAATTATATCGGTGATTCGTTATGACGTTTTTGTTCTATCAGGATTGAAACACGCGAATCGTTCATACAAATGTTTCGTATAAATGATTAACTTATATAAGGATCGAATTAATTATTTTAAACTGAAACTTTATTATAAGAATGTCATGAATTTAAAAAATGAACGTATCGTTTCGTTGTCATAGTTTTTTCTTTTTTTTTTTTTCAAGTTTTCCAATTAATTATATCCAAGTATGTAAATTTCTTGTAAAATTCCAAAACGAATAAATCCGCAATTAGTAAATCGATAGAAGAAAATTACTCTCTATCCTATAAATAATGAATATTTGATAATGGTTGTACCGAAGGGTTGGAAAGGGAGTAAGGGAAAGGTTGAATGTAATCGAATACTCCTCAGATTAATAAGAAATTTATCAAAGATAATATTCTATCGCAGGTATAGAACGTTTATTTTCGTTCATTAACTTTTCCAATATGAAAATTATCATCGAGTAATAACTTTACGATTAGAGATCGGATTCGGATTATACGAATTTGTATAATGAATAATTTATAATGATTAAAAAAGTTATAATCTCGAAATATAGAAGATCACGTTATATTTAATATCAAAATGTCTTTTCGCATCGTGTAACAGAGGCAAGGAATATTCACATCCTACTTCTGCACGTATACGTATTTATATCTGTTCGAAAGGAAGTACGCTTTCAGAGAGGTGATTCATGAATGGTAAAATTTGCGAACGAACGAACGAACGAACGTCCGTCCGTGCCTCGTGGCGGATAAACCTTGGTCTCGTGTTGCGAATACAATACACACGACGAAATGGTTAGGTAGTAATTCCTAGAAAGGGAACCGTTTTGGTCGAAGGAAGATGTACGATATCGAGCTTTCATGGCTGCACGACTTTGATACATCCTATCGTAGTAGTAACGAAGAACAAGAAAAGAGAAAAGAGAAAAGGAAAAGGAAAAGGATAGAAAGATAGGAAAGACAAAGATAGAAATGTAGAAATAGTTAGATAACGACGAACGTGATAAAATCGTAACGGGAGATATTCATAGAATATTATTTTTTGTCTACAAAAAAGAAACAAGAGAAAAGTATTCGAAAAGAAAAAAATACTGATGACGATGTAAAAGATCGTAAGAGGATGGATGGTGTTTCCTCGTCTCAATAGAATTTCCCGTTGAATGACATTATTTCGAAATAGTATCCTTTTGATATACCTGTCCTAACGGAACTCACAGAGGTATATGAGGCTAGGTGGAATCAACTGAAGTTGCGTTACGAATAAGGATCTCAAACGTTGGTAGAGATTCAAAGGTCGTAAAGCATGTTACTAAATGAGGAAATATCTGAAAGGATGGGAGAGGTAGAGAAGGTTACTGTAGAGGTGGTGGTATTACTGGTGGTACTTGTCTCGCACGTTGGTCCATCTAATTCAGGATAAATTTCGCGAGATACCAGTTGGTCCAAAGGTACCCTACTAACAGATACACTATCGCCCGATGGTTTCTCTTCGTGGACTCGGCACCGTGAGTAACATTACCAGGAGATACTGCGCGTTGACCTAGCCAGGTTTAGCAGCAACATCACCGAGAGGTTACATTATTTCGTGTGCTAAGCAAAGACGAGCTTGGTACCATCCTGAGAGCGAGTGAAACGGAATGAGAGAATGTAAGAGAGAGTGAGAGAGTTAGAGAGGGAGAGAGGGCTCGAGGATCTGGCTCGGTTGTCACAAGCCGCGCCGAGTGATCTATGGCTCTAATTAATGGCAATCTCCGGAGGGTCCCAGCTTTCCACGTGGATTTCAATTATCTCGCATCGGTCTGCTCGGACCGTCCAGTAAACCGATTAAAGTTTTTGCGATAGGGTTGTGAGAGAACGAGCATAGTTCCTCTCCCCGGTTCCCCCTTCTATCCTTCGTCCTTCTGCTTCCGGCACATTCCGTCTCTCTCTCTTTTCTCTTTTATATTGCCTTCTTCTACATTCTACCATCCAAAACTCATAGACCCTTATACTTCTCTTCATATCTCTCTTTTCAATACTACGAGGAATATAAATCGATTTTTCGACCCTATATTCGTGACCATCACTTTCTTCCGCCCTGTTCGTGCTTGCAATTTGCCTCATTCAGACGGGAGTAATATACCGATGGAATAATAATCGTCGTCCCACCCTCCCTTGGTCTCACCCCTCTTCACCCATCCCATCCTTCCGAGTCCTTGATGGCGTAAACACTATGCGATAATTTGAACGGATGTACGTATGTAATGTATATACCTGGGATACAAGAGAACTCCTACCCTACGGTTTGGGAATATCTCGTTAATGAGACGCAGAGATGTTTCAGAATATGATCCAAGTTAAAATTCATATATTTATTATTTGTTATATGTGTGGCGTATAAAGTAAGTTTGTTAATTATATTATTATATTCAATTAATTGTATCAAATAATTTTTTATTTCGTTTAAAGTATCTTTGTTAAATTGATAATTGGTATAAAACATGAAAGAGGATAATTAAAAACTATAATTGGATATTTTCGTTTCCATTTTCGCAACTATCCTATATTGAAATCTTACGAGTGAAAAATGAAAGAAAGATTAATATTCGACGGTAGACAATTTGAGGAGATTAGCACTCGCTTGTTTTAGCTTGAATTCACGAATCACGATCATATACGATTTGAACTTTCTACTCGATGATCATTTTATTGGTTTCCTTAGAATTCACGTTCGTCTATGTTCCCTAAAGATGTTTTATTCGTTAATTTTTTTTTTTCCTTTTTCAAATTCGAGTTTGATTATTCGGTCTTGCTTCGTTTGGATAGGGCTCAAAGCTTTGACCATCGAAACGTTTGCGAGAATTCGGTAAAAGCGGTTTCATTATCAGTCAGATCCTAATTTCGTAGGAACACGTAAACTCCATGTTAGCCGTTTATCCAGTAACGTTATTCGACAGGAATATAATTTCCCGAGACGACAGTATTGGAGGAGAGTCTCGAGGTACCTCGTAACAATAATCCTGAGTAGTAGATATGTGTACGTGCAATAGGGGGTAGGTAGGTGGTGGTGCAACTCGTCACAATCGAACACTCGGGAAATTCCCATTGATCAGATTCTCTGTTTCTCTATATATCCATTTCACCATCTTTTAAACATTCTGTTAACCCGTTTATAAATACGATTTTTTTATATTTCATTTTCGATATATATCATTTACTTTGACTATAATTAATAATAATTATTAACGTTAAAACCCCAAATATTAATTGATACATTGATACTGTACACCGTCAAACAAATAATTTATTCGCGTATAAATTCATAATCAACAGGTTAAGCATAATACGAATAGGGAACGCTATGGTATCCAATTAGATCTCTAAAGTAAAATATAATTATACTTTTTTTTAATATTATAAATGCATATATATATATATATATATATATACATATATATAACAGTATATATATATATATA
>NW_014569681.1:0-38967 GCF_001313835.1 Polistes canadensis | reverse complement strand
AAAAAAAAGAAAAAAAAAGAAAAAGAAGAATCACAATTGATATTGCGATATTCGAAACGCAAATGATCGCAACTATTCGCGTTTGGTTCGTTTATTAGTACGATGGTCGGTATAATAATAGGTAAAAATCGGTTTGTACTACAATATCGTTGAAAATCAAAATGAATTTTCAATTTTCCCCATCGTGCACTTCAATTTCAAATGTTCGCTATTTATATAATAGAATACCTCATTGTGCAGTCGAAATACCGTTTGGATAACTGCATCGAATAATATGTGGTTTTCACGATTTGGCATAATAATTCTGAACGTTTCTAGAGTTTGATACGAATCGATTGATCGAGGTGATATAGTACGCGCGCGCGCGCGCAAAAACATTTATTTCCCCTTTGGTTTATCATTATTATTCATTCCTTTCACACGCGAACGCGTTTAATGCGATGCTACGCCGATCGAGACGTAGAATTGTTTGATCATCGTATAATTTCCCGAGACGATGGATTTTCGAGAGTGTGAGGTGCCATGCTTTATCTCTCTCTCTCGTTCTATCTCGTTCTCTCTCGTTCTATCACCCCCCTCACACTCCTTCTTCGTAGTAATAACAGCAGCGAGTGTGAATATTCAAGTCGTTGCATCGATCGAATTCCCAGAGAACCGTCGCTAATCAACGCGATGCACAGGGTCTTCTTGTTTTAACACTTAACGGGGCAAGGGGAACGGTCGGGGACGTGGCGGTGGGGAAATGAGGAGGGGTGTCCGCCTTTTAAATCGTCGCAGACGATCTTCTCGTGGGAAAACAAACAAACTAACAAATAAAAAAAGATACTAAAGAAATATAACAAAGAAAAAATATGATTCTCAAAGGGAAAAGCGTTATGAAATTTAGTCGAGAATTTGTTATTCGTCGTTAAAATATGAAATAAAATGTGTTTCGGACCTGTGATAACGTGAAAATAAATGTTTCGCGTTTGATCGAAAGGTTATTTATTTTTTCAAACGCGTATTTTTATTTTCGCCTGTTTATATATATATATATATCATGTTTTATAAAATTGCAATTGATCTCGAATTCTGTTCTTGTATATATATAGGTTCAGTTATCGATAGCTCAAAATTATAATCGTTGGATAATTTGACACGACAACGGTGTGTTTATGATAGATTCCTGAACGTGTCGTAATAACGATAGCAAGTGGGCGCTGCACGCGTTGCATCACCGATCGAGTACCTCCAATAGCCCCCATCATCAATCATGCACCCAGGCAACGATGTTTCGTAAAAGTACGGACAGGACAGACAGACAGACAGACAGACAGTACGCGTATTCGTGTGTTGGTTATTCGTATATACTATGAACGACCCCAAACGCCATTTCGAATTCTCTCTTCATATATATGGTTGTATAGAAATACATGTATTATATATATATAGAGAGATATAAATGTGCATGCACGTGGTATGAGAGCCTTGTTTTGATCGAGAATGTTGATCGTTATCGATTATTATTACACACTCGTTTAACGCGTTTGGAGGTAACAAATTTTTCTCTTTCATCGTGAATATATCACACTGCGTAGGCAAGGTCTTTCTCATTAATCCTTTTTATTACGTCGATCAAAAATGAACAAAAGAGAAGTAAAAAAAAAAAAAGATTGGAACTAAAAAAATTGTTTGCAAAGTAAAACAAAAAAAAAAGTAAAAAAAAAAAAAATGAAAAATATATATACTGGGATACTTTAACTAATCGTTCCACGTGAATTCATATATATTTTACTCAATTATATATAAAAAAAAAAGGAAACAAACAAATTAAAAGACAACTACAATAGTTTGAGTGCATAATAATATTAATTCCATATGCTTTTCCACCCTTACTTATTTTGACGATTTAATTGAATACACACACACACACACACATATATATATAAATATAAGAAGGGTAAAACGATCGGTTACTGCTCTTACGTGGCAATATTTAAAGGGAAGTCCTTATTTCGTGAACCGATTATCTAACACTTTAGTCGCGTTCTCGATTTTACAAGAGAGAGAGAGAGAGAGAGAGAGAGAGAGAGAGAGAGAGAGAGAGAGTTTCAACGCGTTTGATAAATTGCTCGTGGAAAGCGAAGTGTGAAATCGCTCGTGGGGCACCCTCCTCTTGAACGACCTTGCTTGCCAACCCAAGATTCCTATCTATATCCTCCTCCTCAGCTGCCATAAGAGGGGAATGAAACTTACTAGTCATTTGCACTTCTGCTATTCGGTGTTGCAAGCAGGCAAACGAGCAAGCAAGCAAGCAAGCAAGCAAGCAAGAGAAAGAGAAAGAGAGAGAGAGAGAGAGAGGGAGAGTGAGTGTGTGAGAGAGAGAGGGAATGTAAAAGCTTATCGATAGATTCGCATGGAAGTAATTTAACCCGAAAACCCTACTCTCACTTCTCTGAGAAAGCCTTTTCATAGTTTCAAATCAACGCGAATCTATGACGATGATAATTCCACTTAAATGATATCATTTTTTTAAATGATTATTGATTATTATTATTATTATTATTATTATAAGATATATTTCGCTTGAAAATAATACGAACTTTATTTTTCCGATAGAGAAAAAGTAACACAAAATAAAACAATGAAAAGAAAACAAAAAAAGAATGAGGAAATAAAGTTCGCAAACGAACGTTTCGCGAACGAAAAAGCAGGGAAAAGGATAAAAATGAAGGGAAATTTTTATCGTTGAAAAATCTTTCGGACAAAAATGACTCGTCCAATGAGAGAGAGAGAGAAAGAGAGACTTCTTTAATTTTTTCAAATGAAAATATTAAAAAAAGAAAAAACTAGCTAATATTCGCTCGCATCCGCGGGTAAAAGTAAATAGAGAGTGAAACATACAGAGAGAAAGATAGAAATTAAAATAAAATCGTAGGAATAAAAAGAAATAAAAAAATAAGGAACGAAAATGAACACAAATGGAAAGAAGAAGAAGAGAAGAGAAGAGAATAGAAGAAAAAGATAGATAAATAAATAGATAAATAGATAGATAGATTATACGTGAAGAGTAGGTAGTATATCGAAGAACCTTTTCGTAGAAGAAGCTTTTTTATACATTCAAGTCCGACCTTGGCACGAGACTTCAATAAGGTTTGGTAGCATCCTTCCGCAGCATCCGTGCAACGTTTCAGACGCGGTACTACGAGCGGAACGGGATAAACGTTAAAACACCTCGATCGAATTCAACGTGCGAGCCCAGCGAGTGTGGTAGGCAGGCACGGTGCTGGTGGTGGTAGTGGCGGGGGCGGGGGGAGGGGGGCTTTTTTCAATTCAAAGGGTAAATCGCGTCGGGAGAGAAGGTCCGTCGAACGAAGCGTCGAGATCTGGAGCACTGACAGAGAATGTTAGAGAGAATGAGAAAGAAAGAGAGAGAGAGAGAGAGAGAGAGAGAACGAGAGAGAGAACGAGAGAGAGTGAGATAGGACCACCACCACGTAGGATAAAAATAGAAAGGGAAAAACAGCCGGGGTTGATGCGATGCAGCTGCCGTTCTCTGTTGCGCCAACTTTTTCCCCCCCTTCCTCTTCCTTTCTTTCTCTCTATTTTTCCCTTTACCCCTACTCTTCAATCCCCTTTCCTCCCGTTCCCGTTCCCACCCTCTCACCTGGCATCCCTCTTGCACACTTACCACCAACGTTTCTACTATATACCGGGGAGAGTTACACGAACAATTTTTCTTCCTGCATGTTTCCCGCCCGTTTTGTTTCATTCTATTCACTTTTTTTCTCTCTTTTTTTCCTCTCTTTCTTCCTCTCTCTCTTTCTCTCTCTCTCTCTTTACCTTCCCTCCATCATCTCGAGTTTCAACGGCGGTCTCGCAAAATCGCTTTTTCGAATACTCTCTCGCAATCTATAAAAACCGAAAACATGTTGCTTCGTGTTTCCCACCTACTACCACTACTACTACTACTACTACTACTATTACTACTACTCGTGGAGGAGAGGGTTGCGCAAAGGACAAAGTTTGATGGCGAGGGAGAGGGAGGGACGGGGTAAAGGAGAAACAGAAACGCAGAGCAGGGTTTGCATAGTCGTCGTTTTGATCGCGCCAATTGTATAAATTCCTCTGTCCATTGTTTCGCGATGCTTTTGTATTGTTTGTACCAACAGCGTTCGCCACCCTCCTCCTCCAACGTCAAACCCTTTCCCCCCCCCCTCCCCCACCCACGACAATACTGTCACCCTTTATTTCACTCTTTCTGTATCCTTCTGTCCTACGATGATTTTGTCGTATATTTCACATAGCTATGGTCGAACTACGACAAGTGTCGTCGTCGTCATGGTGGTGATAGTGGTGATAGTGGTGGTGGACAGGTAGGGGGTTTGGTTGAAATGTCTCGTAGAATAAAGAGAAATAGGAAGGGTTGGTTACCTTCTCGTTGGATAGAAAGGATTGGAGGTAAAACCAAAGGTAGAAGAGAAACGGAACACGGAAGATGGCTAGGAAGTGGTGTTCAGGACAATTTCGCGGTCGAATAATCGCGCTTTTGGGTGTCCCTTGTTACCAAGTGGAAAACCCGGCGACGCTTGCTTCGTCTACTACTACTACTAGTACTACTACGTTTACTCTTATTCCCTTACCCTTTTCTTTTGTTTATTTCTATTCTCTTTCCTTCTACTTTTCCGTGTATATCCGGTAACCCTGCGGAACACCACCTTTGCACCATTAAAGGATGAATTAGCGTGTATCCGCTCGAAGCCACAACAGCTTACTCTATCTCTCTTTCTCTCTCTTTCTTTCTTTATTTCTTTCTTTCTCTCTTTCTCTCTTGCAAAGTAACATCGATCTCTAAGAGTCTTCTTCGTGTGCATGTCTCTATTTTGGTGTCTATGTGTCTCTGTGTGTGTGTGTGTGTGTGTGTGCTATTGCATACAGGTAATCTTTATTTTGCTTCGAGATAAGCTAGGATTTCAAGAAAATCGTTTGGAATTATCTAGGATAACTATGTTTTTACAGCCGTTAACTTATTATCCCTAATTAGAATTGACAGAAATATTTTTATTTGGTTTAATTTTTTTCGCAGAAAAAAATGAAGAATAAATGTATTATATTTTTCTTCTTTTTTGTTTTCTCTCTGTAGATTCGAAAAGTTTCTTCTCGAGTAAACAGCTGAATTCTTTAAAAAATGTTTAACATTAATTAACTTTTTAAAATTGTAATTCTTTTTGCGCAGTGGTATTTGTTACGTTTCGAATTGCCAAAATTGGTAATGAACGCAGTAAAGATATTATTCAAACGACATCCTTGAACTTATTTTTTTTAACATCACGACAAATGTACGACTCTTTAATCTCAATGAAAAATCTTTGAAACTGTAATAATTTGATACCGACAAGGCTAGTGTTTAGAATAGCAATTTTAAAAATATATTAGATTTTCTTCGTCTAGACGAGAACTGGAATAAGTCAGAATTTGACACAAGATAAAATGACGTATATCAGTTGTCTAATAACATTATACGAACCGGGTAAAACTTACCAAAAATATCTTCGAAAGATATTTCTAATTTTATCTTTATATATATCCCGTTTATTTAATAAACTAAATTCATCCTGAAGGTTAAATAATTTCGAAATCACTGCACATATATACGTACTAGTAGTGGTAACACGTTAGTAACAGTAACAGTAGCAGTAGCAACAGTAGCCAGCACATAGACCGGATATTAACTCGTGGCGAATCGAAAAGGAAGTCGGGGGGAAAAGAGCGACCGTGCGAAGAAAATACGAGGAGAATTCCTAGACAGACTTTTTTTTTCCTCCTCTTTTTCTCTTCTTTTCTCGCAAAGCTTTCCTTCCTCTTCCTCTTCTTCTTCTTCTTCTTTTTCTTCACGAATTGAAGAAAAATCCTCTTTTTAAAGAGAGAGAGAGAGAGAGAGAGAGAGAGAGAGAGAGAGAGAGAGAGAGAGAGAGAGATTACAAGTCACGTATTCCAACGTAATAAAAGTTCCATAGAAAAATTTTTCCTTTTTATGATACGCCTAACCTAGCTAATAAAGTATCTATCAAAAATTCTTTCAAAATAATAATAATACGCGAGTAAAATTTCTCTATTTTTACGTAACAATTCATACTGCCGACTATTTTAATCTCTTTTATCATTCTCGGGGATAAAACATATACGGTGTTAAGTGACTGCGAGAGGAGTGGGGGAAAGGAAGGGATTACGTGATCCACGCAAAATTCTTCCCCTCTTCCGTACCCCGTTCACCTCGAACACCTACTTTGAGATCGTAAAAGCTGAATTAACGGCTTGAAAGTCCAAAAGGTTTCTGACCACGCGGAAGAGGATTAATCTTTCGTCTTACTTGTCCTTCTCCCTTAGTATCTATCTGACCCGATCCTTACAGTGTTTTACTCTTCGTATCTGTAGTCCCTGTCCCAGGATAAATTTACGTAAACGGCCAAGAATATTCTCAAGAGAGCAACTTGTACGATAAAGTATCTACAAGACAAACGAGACTTAATGAAATTAATCAATATTTCATAGGCAAAGGCATTCGTGTGTTTTATTTATATTCACCTTTTATCGAATTCGAACCGGTTTTTTCGATCATTAAAATTTACCGATCCTCGATGGGACTTTCTTATTCGCTGTTAGTATTATAATTAACAAAGAAATAAAAGAAAAACAAACGAGTTAAGAATAAATGAATGTCTCGAAACTATTATTCGTCTCTCTCTCTCTTTCTCATATCATTTTTATTTTTCAGGTATTAATTTTTTCGATTTCTTTTTAGAGAGAAAGATTTTCTATCGCGTTTCACGGTAGTACCATTGCGTTATACGATTTTTCTATTTTTTTCCTTTTTCCTTTTTTTCCCCCATTTTGTTCAGTTTATTTCTCTTATTACTACTACCAGGGGCCCCCACACAGATAGGGTAACGATCGAAATTCCATAATTTACTGCACGTCCCTTTTAGCTTTCGCCCCTTTTCTCGATTCGGTTCGTAGCAGGGAACGTGGAAGGCACGTAGTCGCTATAAATACGATATAAACAGGTAAGGGTGAGAGAGAGAGAGAGACAGAGAGAGTGAGGGTGGAACGCGGAATCATTAGAAGCCCGTTCAATTTTCTGCAGTACTACTATCCGTTGAAAAACTGGATAGTAGTATGGGGAAAACTCAATTTTCGCTTCTGCTCTGTTCTGTTCTGTTCTGTTCTGCTCTGCTCTGCCTTGGAAAACCAACGACGACGACCGAGAATGCACGAGCTAGAGAAAAGTCTGCCGAGCAATAATCTAAACTCCGGTTGGAGTTAACGAAAACTATAAGAGAGTAAAAGAGAATCCAGGTAGAAAGGGGACGAGAAAAGAAAGGGAAGAAAGAATGGGTGGTGGTGGTTGTAAGGGGAAACTTCGAAGTGTTGACTCCAAAATTACGATTCTTTTCTTGTTTTTTTCTTTTTCTATGGGGGTGGGGGGTCTACGGGGGGGAGACGGGGTTAACGAAAACTACGATTACGAAGACAACTCTGCACAGCATTAGAAATAAATGTTAAACGATAAATATCGTTAATTAACTAATATCATTCGGTATACGTTGTTCCTCCTCCCATTTTACCATACCAACGCACACCATCGGAATGGATAGGAATTAGGACGGGGGGTTGGGGGAGGGGGAGAGGGGATAGGTAAGTTCTACGGAATAAAGTAGCAATTAAATTTAACTGAAATCATTACGGCAGCACTGCCGTGGCAGCATTAGCCCTTAGAATGCTAAACCCCCTCAACCCCCCCCTTCCCACACCCTTCTTCCTTTTGCACTAAATTTATGGTACCGAGGAGTTACCTTTACGAGGAGTTCGCAGCCACCGTGTTTCCACCATCTCGAATTTCGAGGCCATGCGAGTTCTCTGACCTTATATACATACCATTTACCAGAAACTGACGCAGACATTTTGGAAATACGATTTTAATCGACTCCCCCCCCCCCCCACCCTTCCTCAACCACCACCACGTTTTCTGATCTGAGAACAGAATCTTACTTCCTAATAACGCGTATCGTTCCATTCCAATTTCTCGAGTATTTTGTATTTCTTTAAATAAAAGGTTATTATTACAAATATTACTAAGCTTTATAACAATTATATTTCAATGAAAATAGATAAAAATTAACTCTATATAGAATGTATAAAAAAAAAGAAAAAAAGGATGACTATAAGATATCTTCACTTAAAATATTCGATTAATTTATTTCAATCATTAAATTTATCACTCGTTATATAAATATATGATACGTTTTTACCGTTGATTTATTTTCTCAAGAATTTCGTTAGATTATATCAAAGTATCGTTACAAATACGATAAGACGTTGTGTCGAATAAGATAGTGAAAAATCAAAACTGAAAACGTAATCCGAAATAAGATATATATATATATATATATATATATATATATATATATATATGTCCCAGAGATCGTTTTCTATTTATTTCTGTTTCGCGTATCGCATACATGTCGCATCATGTCTTCTTTTACATTTACGTATTTTCGTATGTACGAGAAGTAGGGGGTGGATAAAGAGGAGGAGGAGGAGGAGGTTGTAAGCAACGTGCGTCGAGAATGGGAAAAAGGAGGGGGGTGGGTAGGGGGTGTTGCCGATGTTGCTGCATCGAACGTCTTTTCAATTCCAAAGGGGAATTGAATTTTCATATTGACGAAGACGAAAGAAAGTAGAACAAGAATAAGAGAAAAGAAAAAATGTAAAGGAAGGAAGAAAGAAAGAAAGAAACAAAATGTGACGTTCGTGGAAGAGGCAAAGAAACGAACGAGTCATTGCCGACACTATCGCGATCGACGTTTTCGATTTTTCTCGATTGCGTTATTTTTAACGTCTATGAATGAAATATCGCGTGCCATTTAATCAATCGTTCCCTTCGGTACGATTTCTCATAATATTTCATATTAGTTGTAACGTCTCCAAGGAAATTTCGAAAATATTATTTCGACGACTAATTGTAAGATTTATTCCTTTCCCTCCCCCCCTTTCCTCGTCGTCGCCCTATCTCTACCTTTACACCCCACTCGTTCTCTTGTTAATAACAAAATGAAAAAGGGAAATAAATAAAAGTTCGTAAATTTAGAAACAATAGTAACGTAACCCTTTTGCAACTATTGTATTATCTCGTAGGAAACGATCGATAACCTAAGCTGCTATAATTCATAATCAATTTTACGTAGTAAATCCATTTACAAACACTTACAAGAAGTTTACGCGCGTGTATTCGCGTTTACTTGTTAGCCGAGGGATTAACATCGCCATTCCCTTTTGCCTTCTCCTCTAGGGAAATTGAATTCGACAACGTTAGGGGGAGAAAACCGAGATATACTGCGACCTTCTTTCTTTTTCTACCTTGTAAATCGTTGACAACTTTTTTCTTTTCTTTTCTTTTCTTTTTTTGCGTTGTATAAAGCTCTAACGAACAAAACTTTGCAATATCCTACGCGTTTAAATTCGTATAGAAACGTGCAAATTTACAAGTAAATAAAATATAACGAATGTACTTATAGGGAGAGAGAGAGAAAAAAAAAACAAAGTAACCGTAGGATAGATTTAATTGTCAACGAAAACTTATGATGATGTAAAATGTTTTGCACTTTGGGTTATTACTTTATCCTTTTTTTTTCTTTTTTTTGTCGCGTCATCAAGAATAATTATCCCCGTGGTCAAAAAGGAAAGAAGAAAAAGACAAAAATAGCACGGCTTTTATTTTTAACGACATCATATTACGAACGACGTATTCCGGTTATTTTGACACAATTACTTTTCGGTGTATTTTTAATTGAATATTTTTCTACGTTTAAAAGATAAAAATTGCCATGTCCAGAGAGAGAGAGAGAGAGAGAGAAAGATGGAATCGTAAAATTTTGGTAGGCCCCTGAACTCACGTACGCAATCCAATTAACCGAAATTAACCCGAGTTTGCGATAATTCATTTGACAGCAGTTTGTAGAATTCATTTCTTTTCTTCTTGTCCTTTCACAGACGATTAATTCTAGTATTTGACTAACGGCACTAATAATAATAATAATAATAATAATAATAATGATAATAATAATAGGAAGCGACGATAACATCAGAAGCAAAAGCAAAAGCAAAGAAAAGGAAAAAGAAAAAGAAAAAGCAAAAGCTGTGTAGCATCTCGCGACACAAGTAGCTGCTATAATGAGCACCACCGACCTCGACATGTAGGCCAAGCAGCACTGACGCATACCTGCAACGTGGCTTATATTGCCCTACACTTTTTTTTTTTAGAGTTCTATGGCTAGCCGGTAGGTACTCGTTAAAGTGCGAGAGAATACTCAACTAAATGAATTCTAAGTTATACGTGTTAATTGTTACCTCGTGACGCGGCGATTTATTATTTTATATAGTATAACTTATTAAAAATGATATTTACATACAATAGTTTGGTCAAAATCAAATAATTACTTGTCAATATTTAAAATAATTAACTAAACCCAAAAAAGAATAATCTCTTTTGATTTTATTTTTTATTAGGTAATATTAGAACAGATGGTACGTTCAAATTTATTTTGATGGAATATAATAAGATTCGAAGTAGAGGATCAAAGGTGACAGATACACATACACACACACAGCTTCTTTCACCGAAATTTCGTGCCGATATGAAATGCGAAAAATAGATAGATAGATAGATAGATAGACGGATTGAGGAAAGGAGTAAAATAAAGATGCAAAGGAAAATGCAAGGATTGGTGGTGCATGCTAAACAAAACTTTTTCCCTCGTCAGAAATTTTTCTTTATCAAAATGTGAAACGTGTGTCATACGAAATCGTTGGGGGGGGGGGGGGGAAAGTTTTTTGATTGCGGGGCGGAATGTTCTAAGTATTCAATGTGAAACGATAGTCGGGTCCTATCTATCTTCTTCCATTAATTTTTAAGGACCAAATTTACTTTTTCTTTTCTCTAATAGACCTGAATTCTGCTACGATCGAGTATAACGAGAGAGTCTGAGTCATCGAGCAATTAAACGCGACCGTAAGTTAGATCGAACGAGATTTTCTTTCTCTCTTTCTTTCTTTCTTTCTTTCTTTCTTTCTTTATTTCTTTCTTTCTCACTCTCACTCGCTCGCTAACTAATTCATTCTTTTTACATGAAAAACTTGTGTGCAACTTTGGCTCGCTTTCGCGGATTAGGATAGATGAATGATGCATATCGAGCTGGGATTTTCTGGAACGACTCGCATTCGTTAAAGTGCGAACGCTTCGAAGAGTTTCTTGAAAAGATGGTGTCGGATGTAAGTGTGAGTGTGAGACAAGTGAGAAAGAAAGAAAAAGAAAAAAAAAATCACAGAGAGAAAGAGAGACAGAGAGAAAATGAACCTTAGAGGAGAGTGCTTCATTGAAACTAAGACCTCCAGAAAAGATGAGATTCGAGTTTAACTCCCAGTGAATTCAAAAGCATCGGCCGTTATCGAGTGAACGTTCTCTCTCTCTCTCTCTCTCTCACTCTATCTTTCTCTTTCTCTTTCTCTCTCGTCGCGTTATAACTTTCTACTTCTTCTTTTTCATTTTTTTCCTTTTTCTTTTTCTTTCTTTTTTCCATCCTCTTTTGCTTCTTTACTTCTTTCGTCGAAACGATAACGAACGCTCGTTAATATTCCAGAATGCCATGTGTCTGTCTCCTCCTCCTCCTCCTCTCGACAAGAAGAAATGAGATAAAGAGAAAAAGCAGTAAGAATTTGTTAAAAAATACGATAGAAAATGATATCTATCGTATTATTGTACTATACATACATTCATACTATATATATATATGTAGATGGATATTAATTACTTGATTGAAACGTTAATAAACGAAATAGAAATCGATCTATATATACGATATCTCATTAATTATTATTCCCAATTCATCTTCCCCACACGATGACGTGGAAATAATCATTTCGTAATAAAACATACAAAATAAATGTAACGAGTGTAACGATGGGAATTTTTTTTCTTTTCTTTTTTTCGTTTAACGATAATTATCAAACTCAATTCTATTTGCGGACACGTAAGAATTTTTCTTCATTTTTGTACCCCACCACCTGTTCCCCCCCCCCGTTTCACGAAGCTTGCTTTGCATAAAGGAAATAGAAGGATGAGAGAGGAGGGAAGCTATGGGGAGAGGGAGCGAGGGAGGTAGGGGAATGAGAGAAAAATTTTAAACGCGAGAACATATTGTACCGAACTACCCAACATTATTTCATTTTCATCTGTTCCAAGTTAAAAAGTGAATTTTCCCAGCACGTCGTACAAGCCTTCGGGCAAGTCGATGTGTGACGTTTATTCACATTCCCCGATGTATTATTATTATTATTATCATTATTATTTCACTTTTCGTTTTTTTTTTTTTTTATTTATCACACCGTTATATGCAAAACAGGCAAAGAGGGTTAAAGAATGAAAAAAATCTCTCTCTCTCTCTCTCTTTCTCACCGTTTTGAGTTCGAATTACCGGAATTATTATTATTTGTATTCGTAAAGCTCTTTTTTAAAGCTTTCATTTAAAGCTTCCTTTCTTTTATTTTCTCTTCTCTTTCCAAGGTTGGAAAATTTTCTACTAATCGTATTCACAGGTATTTGAATATTTGAATATTCCATTATGAGTGTTGCAACTCAGTAAGCTAGCAAACTTGTACCGTTATATCACTCCTCCTAATATTATTCTTGGTCTATTTCGACAAAATTTAGTCAAACAATTTTTCTAATCGTACGAAAAGAAAAAATCGTTCGAGATATTAAAACGTCATCGAGAAAAAATTCTATTCTAATTTTTTTCTATTTTTCTTTTTCACGATCAATTTTATTACACGAATATCGAATTTATTTGAGAAAGGTTACTGCTGCGTTAATTTTGTTGTTTACATCTAATTAGATCAATGAACGTACGTGAAAATTCTTTTTTTTTTTGTTTTTAATCGCTGGAAAATTTGAATGATACCGATAGATTAACATTTCAGGGAACTACGTTCCACGTTATCGGTCCCGAAGTGTTAAAATCTTCTACCCTGATATGCATGATTTGTGCAATTTCTTGATAAAGCATTTCTTGATAAGACGGATCCATAATGTATTGAATATCGTACAATTCTGTTTCAACTTCTTCTTCCGGTGGTATTACGTCCGTCTCCTTGATTTGTATTCTATCAAAGTAATAATTTTTTTTTGTATTTTTATGAAATAATCAATTAATTTAATTATAAAATATATCGAACAATATAAATAATATATAAGAATTATTTGATCGAGTGTTATTACTTGCTCGTAGGCCTCATTATCACTGCTATCGGTGTCTCGTAAACGCGATTATTATTTTCCTCTTTGGCTTCATCCAAGATCTTTCTGATTTCGATGTTTCTTAAAAAAAACAACGATTTCGTTCTATCGAAGATACTTTTATTATGTTCCTGCATCGAATCGGTTGATTTGTATCTCCGATGCAAGTTAAAATCTTTCGTATAATTCACATTGTTCTTTAATTTTTCTTTCTCCCTTTGTACGATTTTAGAAGTTTGAAATTTGGGATTGAAAGTGGAATATGTTTTGCACAATTTTCTTCGCGAAATTGGTTGCATTATATATTCGGAAAATTGATTTATTGGCAGTCTCAGTCGAGAAAACATTTTTAATGTTTTTTTGTTTTTATTTTTCCCCTTTTGAAAATTTCTTCCTATTCACTAATACAAATCTAACAAATTGAATTGTATTTAATCTCGACTGCAACTGCCAATTCTACAAGCGAGAAACTAAGAATTTCTTTTTCACATTCTACGTTCCGCGTATAAAAGGGTTTATTTAACCAAAATTCTTAATACAAATCAAAAATATATCAAATGACATTTCGTATATAATCGTGTTTTCGCTTCTTGCTTTTTTTTTTTGTTTTCTCGAGATTTCTCTTCATCTTCTGTTTTTCTAATCGATAACTAGATTATCGATTGCTTTAAAGAAAAGAACAAATATATAATTTACACGTTGACGTTAATACGACAAAAATATTTGAAATAATAATTAAATCTGATTTCTCTCAAATAAAGTCACAACCCAATAAAACAATTTAACAATATAAATTCAATCTCGTAATCGTATTTTTTAAAAGTAAACGATAATCAAACGGGGCAAATTATTTCCGAGGTAATATTTAAAGTAACCCCATTCACACATATACGCAAAATATTATCGTACATATATAATATATACGGTGATCGGTTTAAATCAGTAGCAACGTGTATGTATTATATTATATTATACACGTATAAATGATAATACCCACATCTAACGTATATAAAGTATAAACGCTTTAAGTTTCGTGTGTTTAAATAATAATGATATTTGATCCTGGGGGGTTAAAATAGTAACTCGGACGTAGACGGGATCCATCCGGACGTATACGGAGCCATCCGGTAAGCGCGGAACGCGCGGTTTAGCCGCGGTAATGTGGACATTATGTTTCGCAATATGGAAGCGAGGTAAATGACGCGTAACCAGGGCATTGCCAGGATGACGCCCAGAATCAATTCGAAGGGCGTTTCATCTATTCTCTTTGTAACCAAGCTGGTATTAGGTATACCCCCATACACGTTATATACGTTATAGTACGCAATAGTACAACACGCGTTTCACGTTTTACCCGCATCGCGGAAAATACGTATGTAGGTACGGTACCTACCTACGTACGTACGTTCTCTGCCCGGTACAAAACGTTTCGTTTCCGTGCATCCAAAATAATTGCTTTGCAGCCCCCTTGATGAGGTACTTCTGTGGAAACGTTGAATCACCGATTTGCCCGGCGCATTGCGATTTCGCGCGTTGAATTTCAATCGGGAGAAACTTCTATTATTCCGACCAACGATATTTCGTTTAGTTTTTTTTTCTTTTATTGGATAATCGCGAATATGTATTAGGCATAATTGAAAATAGTTACATACCATTATTTTTCGTATCTAATCGTTTCGTCGTAATTGTTTGATACGTTTATAAACGTGTAATTTACAAAATATTACATTTATATATATAAAATATTATTGTTACATTTTTAATTATTACAAATGCAATTTCTTTTCTTTTTTTAACCCACAGTCTTACTTGACAAGTGTAATAATAACATTTACACTAAGGACATATATATTATCGATAGATACGGCAGCCCTTTGATGACAACGGGTCCCTTTCATTTCTATTATTTCGACCATTAAATTTCGACGAGACATTTTCGACGAAACAAAGACTGAACACAAAGGATACGATTTCATTGCTATCTTATCGCTGTTACGTTGCATCATATACACATAACACATACACACAGAGAGACAAATACATTTCTGTTCGTGCAACGTATCAATAATTGCATTAGATCTAATTCTATAGGTACACCTTCAAATATGATATTATATACGGGACAAAATTGTTTGGTGAAATATTATTTCGTTACGAGTAAATTTATTTCACTTCCCCCCCTTTTATGAGATTATCTTCTACCTTGTTTTTATTTTTTTTTTTTTATTTTATTACTTTTAATTTTTGCACCGTATAAAATATCACGTTTGCACCGAGAGAAAATGTTACGAGTTATACGAGAGTTTATACGGGATTTTTTAAACAAAAAAGAAGAAAATAAAAAAATCCCCAAACGATGTATTTCTTTAAATTCGCAGGTACTGACATTAATTGTCACGTAAATCATATATAAATTACGAAAAACGAATAGAACGGAAATATTTGTTTTAAATGTTTGATGTTGTTTCTTCTTTCAATCGGATATATTCCGTAATAAATCAATTTGACGAATTCGCTAAGAGCGTTATAATATTCGTAATAAAAATAAAAATTATTCGACAGAAAAGGGGTTTATACTTTTGATATTTACTCGAAAATGATACGACCAATTCGAAGAAAGAAAGGATCGTGTCCGAAACGATAAAGTGCGAAAATTGAATGGGAGCTGGGGGGGGGTGAGTCTAGAAAAACGGAGCTTCTCGAACGTTTATCGAGGATTTATAGGAGACCAGATTGTTCAGAATGCGAACGGGGAGGGGGGGGGTGTAGGAATGAGTGGTGGGGTGGGGTTACTTTCTTTCGGACAACGGTTAGAAACAAAAGATTCCAGTCAAAGTGAATTTGTCGAATAATCGAGTGGTGCGGACAGTGACAGACGGGGTTTGCATTTGCCCGGACGGTAGAGCCCAATCAACCAACCAACCTGTAGCCCTTATTTTCTCTCTTTCTCTCCCTTAAAGAAATAAAACGATAGTCAAATATCCTTTCATCTTTTCACCGTAAAATTCCTATTTCCGACCGGATCGTTTATGCGTAATATCCTACCACTCTTACTACGTTCTCTTCTTGCGTTCACTTTTGTCTACAGATATTTCGTAGGTTCCTTTATTTTTCTATTATGTATCCCTCCCCCAACTTCACCCTTCCCACTGATCCGTCGGCGCGTGTTTTTTTTTCTATAAATTTTATCATAATATTTCGACGCGGGAATATTAACGAGAAACAGTTTCGACGATTATTTTATCGATTATAACGAAATTAATCATCAATTTGTTTTGATTTTTTAAACGAATAAAAAAAGGAACAATAAAAAGGAAGAAAAAAGAAAGAACATTCTTGAAAATCGACGCGTTAATATTTTTTTTCACTCTCGTCATAATCTCGAATGAAATATTTACCATTGAGGAGAGGTATCATGGGACAATTTTCAAAGCTATTTCGAATAAACCGAGATAGAGTGAAATAATATGAGGGATGAGGGGCTGGGGTAGGTAAGAAATTTTCGTAGATTTTTTTTTAATAGTTGTTCCTCCCCTCCCCCTCTCTCTCTCTCTCAATTTTCTAGCTATCAGACATTAGGATACCGAGTCTTTTTACTTTCTTTTTCTTTTTCTTTTTTTCCATCGTTCTACCACGGCGAATGCGAATTTAATTAAACGATCAATTAACGAGTAATTATAGAAGATAGCTAGACGACGACGATTATTATTATTACATCGAAAGCTTTTTTCTCCACGTTCCCTCCCCCGCCCCACTCTGTTCCCATCCCATCACCAATTCCTTTCTTCGTTGTTTATTCGAAAAGACGATGATGGGTATAATGGAAACGCACACGTTTCCCGATATTCGATGTATTCGTTCATTCGTTTATTCATCTCTCTCTCTCTCTCTCTATCCCTCACACACGCTTTTCCTCAATCCTATTATTTTTCCCACACTCTCAGTACACCTCTCCGACTGATTTTCTAATTGGTGGGAAATTTCATTACTAATGGAAACGGAACTCCTTTCTTTCTCTATTCGTCATCATCAACATACATAAGTGTATATATATATGTTACCGTCAAAGCCGGAAATCAGTCATTGCTAGTAATTCCTCGGCATTACTATGAATGCAAAGAGCCTTCAGACGAAGTCGGAAATTGAAAAATTCTTTCAGTTTTTCCTAGGCATCGAACATAATACTTTGATATCCTATAGAATATCAAATTACTATTTAAACAACTTTGGAAAGATTACATTCTCGCGACAGGCACATACAGCCATACGCAACCCCTCCCCCCCAAAACAACCTAACAGGTAAAAAACATTTCTTTCTAAACCTGTTTATCTTCCGATACGATAGGGAACGAAAGATACAGATTTCCGTGGAAATCTCTAAAAATATCTGTCTAATTAATGTCTAGAAAATATAGCCTGAACCTTTGCAAATCGATTTATAACTCGATAAAGTATTTTACACTTAGGAAAAAGGATGTACTTTAATTTAATATAAGTTTCATTAAAATCTATTCACTCTAAGTATAAAAAATATTTGCCGAAACTTTTCAAAGATATGGCAAAGTAGGAAAAATTTGCAGCATCGCATTCCTTGCCATTTTATGAACCTTCTCATATTCATTTATTACACGATATGGTATTCAACGCGTAGACAATAGAGTGTGCTTTAATTTAATATAAAAATCATTAAAATCTATTCATTTTCAGTATAAAAAATATTTGTCAAAACTTTTCAAAGAAATTGCAAAGATGCTCAACTTACAGCATTGCATTCTCTGACATTTTATGAACATTTGCAGATCGATTTATAACTCGACAAAGTATTCAACGCGTAGATAAAAGAGTGTGCTTTAATTTAATATAAAAATCATTAAAATCTTTTCACTTTTAGTATAAAAGATATTTACCAAAACTTTTCAATATATATATGTGTACACCCTTCTCAAGCATACTCAGCAATCAGTAGTAGCACCAAACTTGATTCACATTTTTTTTTCTACAGTCTTCTCCGAGATTCCTGTTACCAGTTTGCCGTAACGTTAACTCGAGTTGGAGTTGTTCCCTTTTGTATACTAGCCGTGGGGCAAAAGTCAAATAAATCAAGCGCGAAAAGCCAGCCACCGAATGAGCGATCGCAAAGAGGGAATGAACGGGGGGCCGGGAGGTGGGGAAGGTGGGGACAGGGAGAGGGGGGACACCGACAATTAACGTGTCGAGTCTGCACGTGGCTTTGTTGTGTTAAACAAATTGCATGCCGAGTTGCATGCCGAGTTGCTTGCCTTACCACGGACGACAATCGGAAGAAAAAGAGAGAAAGAGAATGAGAGAGAGAGAGAGAGAGAGAGAGAGAGAGGGAGGGAGAGAATAAGAAATAGAAAGAGATGATAATGGGGCATAGGGGAGGGGTGGTGGAAGGAAAAGGGGTAAGATGTTTCTTCGGCGAACGAGACGATTTAAATTTAGACGTTTTCTCTCTCTCTCTTTCTCTCTCTCTTTCTTTTTTTCTTTCTTTTTTTCTTTTTCCCTCGTGCATTCTTTTTCTTCTTTCACTGAAAGCAAAATGCTAAAGGGAGAAGAAGTCGAAAGTGGAAGAAAGCATATTCCATTAGGGAGCGAGACGGGGGGCGGGGTGGTTTAACGTGGAAGAAAATCTTGGCTCGAAATGATTCACGGAAAACGTAAGGGAGAGAATGTGATTCGGTTCGAAATAAGCAGGAGGAGAGAGGCACGATTTGTCGGTGAGTTTGGCCGTTTTATGCGATTTCGTGCCACCATGTACCTTCGATTCCGTGCCCATTCAGTCTCGAGAATTCTCTCTAACAAGAAGAGAACGAAGGGAGTAAAGGGGTGGAAGGAAAGGAACGGGGGAAGGGGGTGTAAATTGTTCCCATCTTCTATGATGAAGCACTAAAACATTTAACACGTATATGTATGTTTGTTTGTATGTATGTATGTATGTATGTATGTATGTACGTGTATATTCTCTCTTCCATAAAGTTTCTATGATTTCGTTTAATTATTTTATTACTCGAACTATAAACTGTATTATTATTATTATTATTATTATTATTTTAAAATTCAACAATTTGATGATTTTGATTTGTAATAATATATTGTATCGAATTTGTTCGATAAGAAAAATTGTTTACGTACTAACGCGGAAAACGACAGATTTTGTTAGTTTTCTTTATTTCGCGATTTGAAACTACGTTTGTTGTATTTTTTTATTTTTTGCTTCTTGCAGTCGGATAATAACAACCGTCTGAGTAAACGTATAAATGAAACGAGAAAAAAAGAAACAGAGGGAGAGAGAGAGAGAGTGCGTGTGTGTGTATGTATATGCGTGTAACGATTTTGCTATCGTTGCATTGACTCGTATTAACGACGGCTCGGTATATATTTCCGTTTACCGTGTTTTTTCTTTTTTTTTTTTTTTTTTTCTTCTTCTTGCTCGAACTTTATTTTCTCTTTTCGTCTCGAACCCGTTACGTGCCCCATTCGAATGTAGTCGCGAAGTTAACTCACGGCCCCTATTTTCGCGCCATTTTCGTTTCGCGAACGAGAAACAATGAGAAAGAAAATGGATATTCGATGTAAGTGTCGAACGCGTGCTTGCAGAGGGTAGTTACCCTTTCTCTCTCTCTCTCTCTTTCTATGTGTATGTTTGAGCGTGTACACACACACACACATATATATATATGTATATATATATATCTCACTCGTTTTACCTTTCAACACTCTCACCCTTCATCTTTCTCATGATACAATTGAAACTTTGCCCCTGTTCGAATACCTACTACGTTGAAGTTATCGATAACAACTAGATTATGTTAATAATTTGTTTAATTAACGAGTTATTAGTCGAAACTTCTGGCGTGCGGAAAAGCTAAAGGTAATTAACGATCGAAAATTAACGTCGTTTATCGTCATTCGACAAGCACATATCGTACCACTCCCACCATTACCACCACCACCACTACTTTTCCGCCCTTTTCCCCCCCTCGTATATTCCATATTCCCCGTAATAATTACATCACGCTCAATATTGGGGCCGAATATCGTTCAATTGTCCGACGCCTCGCGAAATCATTTCTATCGTTTATGAAAGAATGACGCGCGAGGTTTCAATAAATTATCTATTCGGTTGTTTGAACGACCAGTTTATATCCTTTCCCCCCTTGTTTCCACCACCTCCCCCAGCCCACTGCCCATATCTTTTAGCATTATGCTTGAGTAAAATTTGCATTTTACATAAGTCAATAATTAGGAGAACGTATAATCGTTGATTGGATGGTAATCAATTATTTTTCAACCCCTCGAAATATGCATTAACTTCGATGATTGGTAAAAAAGAATATGGAGGAGGGGAGGGGTTGTTCCTATTTTTTTGTTTTTTTTTTTTTTAATTATTATTATACCGATAATTATAACGAAAGTAAAAAAAAAAAAACTTTCATCGCGTGTAAATACGAACCGTGTCTACAAAGTATCACGCCGCGATAATTTTATTACTTTATTTTTTTTTTTACTTTTTTGATCAAAGTAATTATAACATTATAATGTAGTTAATAACCGATCGATGCGAATTAAAAAAAAAAAAAATACAAAAAGAAATAATAAGCCCCGTCGTTATAATTTAATTACGTTAGTTAGTCCAATGTTCATTACTAAAAATCGCTTTATTTGAAAATAATTACTGACGAATAATTTTTAAAAGGGGAAATTATTATATTATATAAAGAGAACAACGTAGAGAGGGAATATCAAACTTTAAAATATTGTATCATGTATTATATATATATATATATATTATAAAATAATGAGATCGAAAGGCATCGTAGTAGTAGCACGCGAGGAAAAAAGAATTATACGCTTTTCTTTTCCTACGATATTCGTCGAGTTATTTTCAACGGTCCGTTGAATCGAGAACAAAGCGAAGTTGACCTTTTTCATGCTCGAACGATTCGAATCGGAATTCTTGCAACGAGAGAGAAGGAACGCTTTTGGTTTGATGCGTTTGCCTCCTAAAAGAGAGGTGAGAAGATAACGAGAATCGTGTAGAGTTATTTCATTGAATTTTTCGGACCAAGGAGTACTCGTATTCTTGAAAATGTCCTTCTCCTCGTGTTAAACCTCTCCACTTTGCTTTACCATCGTGTTAAAGTACACGAAGTTTACGTTTGATTCGCATTTTTTCTTTTCCTCCACGAGTGAGAACCGTCAAAAATTTATTATCACGCGTCAAGACTCGTCAAAATTGATGTCAACGAGATACAAAATGTACTTTTCTTTTTCTCATAATCATCTTTTTTCTTTTTTTTTGTATAATAATTGGACAAAACGTCGCAATGCGGTTGGTATCATCCTTAATATTGAAATTTCTACCTTTTTCGTAAGTTGAATTTTAAAACAACGAAAAAAACAGATAGAGAAAGAGAGAGAGAGAAACTACGTCAACGTTTAATCAAATTACCATCATATTACTCGCTATGAAAATCCTCAGACATTGGTTTTCTCTTCCCTTCCCCTAATTGAGGCCAAATCGCTTAGTAAAGTGGGCCGACGATTACTCCTCTTCCTTTCTCGACCTAACTGCTTTTTTATTATTTTAAATAAGACCATCACGAGAGCGAGACGTTTATTTAAAGGAAGACGGGGTCGTGACATTAACGATTAATCGATTACAGGGTTCACGAAAAAGTGGTAACTATTTTTTAAAAATTAGATACTCATGTTAAATAATAATCATGAGAAAAGTAGAGTAATATATATAGATATTGATAAATACTATTAGATACTATAAGATATAATACTAAAAGAATTGGAAATAAAATTTATATATACGAATGAATAAATAATAAAAGACACGGAGAATACTAATATAATAAAAAAAAAAATATAGGTTATATTAATTATCTATACACAATATATAATAAAAAAGAAATAAAGCGTATAAAATTTTACTTTGTCGTCAAAAATATTCCGACACATTTTTTGAACTGTCGCAGTTTGTACTCATTTAGAAATAAATTTGAGCACTAGAAAACCTTTTATCATCATACTCAATCTCATTGTTGTGAAACACTCATTTTATAATCGAAACATTATAACACATACGAATACGAATTGTTTAAAATTGAAACTAAAGTAGACGAGTGTATGGGTGGGAGGGGGAGGGGTGGTTGGTACGAACAATTCCGTGGCTCTGACTATATAAAAAGTGAGAAATGTTCCTTTTAAATGAAAACGATATCTTTTCTTTTCTTACCCTCTTTCTCTTTTTTCTTTCGTGGTTTATCTTCGACCGAAGTTTTCAAGAGTTTGTGATACCGGCCATTTTTTTTTCTATAGGCCCGGCAAATGCCGCAGGAGAAGCTGGGCTGCTTTATACGTTTACGGTCTCTTCGCGTTGCTTTAATGGATCTTAAAATGTTGAAGTGGCTTTTACCGGGTCACGAGGAATAGGAGAAGAAGAAGAAGGAGGAGGAGGAGGAGAAGGAGGTGGTGCGTTTAAGCGCACGTGCCTTTTCCGTGATCGGGCGCGTGTGCACCGAAATAGCGTGACTTACTTTCTCGCGTCTTAATTCTCCCCTTTCTGCCCTCTTACCTCCCACCCTTTCGTTTTTTTTCTTCCCTCCCCCAGTTGGCTTCTTGAAAGCTATTGTATACTTCGTGGTTTACCGAGACTCGCATTACCGATTTCAAATTGAGTTTCTATTTGAAACTGAAATACGATATGACTCCCACCCTACCCATTCCTTCTCATTCCTTCCCTGCCCTTCTCCTGTTCACAGAGATTTTAGTTTAAATTTCAACGTAAACGTGGACGAAGAAGAAAAAGAATTAAACAAAAAAAAAGATGGGCTTTTAATTAAAAGAAAACATGTTCCAGGGGGATTTGATCATCGAATATTATTCTTGGAAAAATCGACTCCTCAATCCAATCGATTATTAAAACTACCAACTAGCGCGATATCAATATAAATAGATAGATAGATAAATTTCTCGATGATTTTTACATTTAAGAATAACACAGTTGGCTCAGGTTTAACACCTGAAACATTATTTTCCCGTAGATGGTGATCTGCTGGGGTTGGGTGGTGAAGGTGGGGGAAAGGGGGCAGGGGAAGGAATATAAATACTACGTTCGTTTAAACACATAGTACCTCCTCCATCCTCGGTGGAGGAGATGCAGCATGATCGAAACAGCTACCATGGGACTGATAATCGTAAAGCAACGTCGAACGTGACCTAGTCGATCGTAAAATAAATCATTATGATTACTTAGCAATATATATATATATATATATATATATGTATATGTATGTATATATGCGTGCGGTTATGCGATGCCATTGACAAAATGGACGACCAATACTACTCCTCTCTACTTTATCCCCTTTCTCCTTCCCCCGTCCCATCACCACCACCTTCAACCCCCTTCTCACCCTCTTTCGTAGTAGCACCGTTCCCAACTAACGGACTGCACCCCCGCCCCCACCCCACTGTCGATGACAAAACGATCGTATCGGATATTATATTTTCTGGCACGATAAATCTTATCAGCATATATCGGAATCCGGATTGTTTCCCCCCTCCCCCTATCCCTGCCCCACCCTCTTCTGTCCCCTTCTACCCCTCGCGCTCACGAGTAGTTTTTATTATCGAAAGAAATCTATTTTCAATTTGGTCGTCGTTTCGCGTTCCTCTTCTACCCCTCTCCATTACCCCCCACCTACTCTCGACTGTAATATCTTCTCTCTCTCTCTCTCGTTTTTTCCTTTTTTCTTTTTTTTTTTCTTTCTATTTTATTCCACTTATCTTTTCCCGTCTCTTTCTTATAATACTTTTCTCGTTCTTGGTAATCTTCAAGGTCGCTTGCGCCCTTTTGAATTTCCGGCTCGTATTCGTCGTTTGCCACTTCTTTCAACCCCAACCAACCAACCAACGAAACAACCCCTCCTCGCGTTAACGAGTTTCATCGTGAAAACGATGCCGGAGGGTTAGAATCTTGCAAAGAAGGTGAGGTGACGTAGGCCTGGGTCACGAAAGATACTCGAGTACTCGTGTCTCATTTGAAAGGGATATAGAAAAAAATGTGAGAATCATTGGAGAAACGAGGTCATTCGATCTTATGTTATTATAACTGGTAGAAAACAGTGTGCACACATTTCGTGTTACGTTTTTTATAGCTAAATTGGCCAATAAGTCGGAACAATTTTTGCCGTGTTATTTGTTAGAGAAATAACAAAAGCTACGCTGATTTATCGAACAATTTTTTTCGTCTACATACAATAAACTACACAACTTATTAAAATACTTTTTACCCCATCCCCATAAAGATTCATTGTCAAAAATTAATAAAATAATTCCCTCGCGCAAAAATGACAATTAAGTTAAACCATATAATTGGGTTATATATTTATCGCGTATATATAAAAAAAAAACACACAAAAGAAAGAAAGAAGAAAAGAAAAAAAAAGAAGAAGAGGAAAGAGGTTTTAAGTAAGAAAAAAAAGTTAGGGTTGAACAATGCGTGAATTCGTAGTCGCACGTAGTATATACTCGTTTGGTAAAGTAGAAAATGACTGGTACTAATAGGACGGTACTCTTGATCCTGCAAACGAACTGGTAATCATTACTTGGAAGTTGTCCTATGTGTGTGTGTGTGTATATAGTTGCACGAAAGTCACGCCAACCGTTGACACGAACCAACCCTCTTCATCCCTCCTTCCTTCTCGTGTGACTTTGTACATATTCACTTAGATAGATGTGTATGTGTGAACGAGTCAATGAGGAGAGGTGTACGAATGTGTGTATGTATGTGTGTGTGTGTTACCTATTCTCTTTACTTTTATTTGTCGGGGGATGTTTGCTCGTCTATAATGTCCGTCCTGTTCAAGTAGCTTCAGCAATTCTCCAACCCTCTTCGTTGAATTTCGAAGCACTGATTCAAGATACACTCAAGAGGGAAGAAAAAGAAGAAGAATAAGAAGAAGAAGAAGAAGAGAGGGTGAAAAAGCATTCGCGACTTTCGAAGCGTCTTTTCAAGGGGGACAGGGGTTGGGACGTGGAAGGGGGGTGGGACACCGGATTGTGTATACAATGCATTTCTTCGTGTTTAACGTTCAACAAATGTCGAAAAAAAGTAAGCATCGTTCGTTGTGTCTATGGAATTTTATTTTTTATTATTATTTTCCTTTTGTATTACTTCGATTTTTTGTTTTTATCTCTATGATAATATATAATACCATCTAATATTATTGCGTAGAAATACAAATCGTATTTAAAATAATTTAATCGTCTTATTTTTAAATCGTTTTCTTATCGTTAATCAACTTTTTTTTATATTATTTTTGATTTTATTATATGAAACGGTGCTTTAATGAAACATCAAAAAGAAAATAAATAGAGAAAGAGAGAGAGAGAGAGAGAGAGAGAGAGAGAGATGCAGGTATCTTAATTTCTTTCTACTTCTACTTCTTCTTCTTCTTCTTCTTCTTCTATTTAATTTTTTATCATAAAGGAACAATTTTCCTTTCCCGTTATTTACTTTTCTCATTGACTGAGAAAATCCTTTCAATTATCTTCGAATGTAAAAAGAGAGAGAGAGAGAGAGAGAGAGAGAAAGAGAGAGAGAAAAAAAGAGAGAAAAAAATGTTCCTTTTATCGCGTAACCCACGAAATTCTTGGTTTTCTCGAGCGAGTTAAAGATAAAGGATAGATAAAAGAAATGGAAGAAAGATATCTCTCTCTCTCTCTCTCTCTCTTTTTCTCTGTCTCTTTTTCTCTCTCGGATGTTAAGATTCCACGCCCTTGTTCTTCTTCTCATCATTGTGTCAGAATATAAATCGTTAAAGAATCGTCTAGCTAATATTATGCGGAAGCAGGCACCGTGAGATGATAATGGTTAGCTAGCTTCATAGCTTACCCTTTCCTCTTTCAGCGTTATCATCGAGTTCTTGGCATCCGTTATAGAATATTTCCAAAATAGGGAAGTATTCGAGCCGCTATAGTTTGTCTTTCAAATTTTTCATTCATTCCTCATAAACCATAAACACCTTTTTACAATTATCACATCGTTTCATTAATTATTTTTTTCCTGTCCCCTATCTCTCCGTTTAAATAATTTTTCTACGTATAAAAAATCGATCATCGAACTTCGTGAAATATTTGTTTTTTTTTTGATCCTGATAAAAATCATTTAATCTAAATAGATAAACACGCAAAGAGAAATTCGTGTACTCGCGTATTACCGAAATAATAAACGTTTGATAAAATTATTATATAATATATATATATATATATTCGACATACATGAGTAAATAAAAGAGAGAATATAAAATGTGTTTCTAAAAAGGGTTAAAAGTGGCGTATGATTTTTCTTTTCCTTGATATAGAAAAGAAAATAAATAAATATAGAAAGAGAAAAGGGAAAAGAAGAGCTTTTGAGACGAAAACTCGTAGTCGGTTCGTTCACCTCGCTGCGCCTACTACTGTGTTTCTCTTCGAAAAGTAGCAAAAGGACGATAACTACGATCCACCACCACCGACTGCTTGGGTAACTTCCAACTTTCCTTTAAGTACGATTTAAGCGTCGAATTACAACAAATAACGAGCCTTTGAAAGAATCACCATTTAAATTGTGTATTAAGTCTAAGAAATGGGTGATGGTAGTAGCAGTAGACGGGGAAGAGAGTTGTGTTGGGGGTTGGCTGCAGGGGGTGGTAGGGTGTAGGGGGATAGATAGAAAGAAAGAAAGAAAGAAAGAGAGAAAGAGAGAAGAGTTGTTAGCATGATATTTCTTCAACGTAAATGGAAAAGAAATTTGCCTCGAGAACGATTGGATTTTCTAAAGGTCTCGGTCGTCGTTTCGTTTCGTCATTGAAATTTTTCCGAAAAAAGAAAAAGGATAAAAGATTCAACGTTAACGATTAATATAAAGTATTCCGGGATAAATAAGGTACCTATTCGTAACACGAGATTTACTCGAAGACTACATTTCTTAATGTTAAAAGGACGTGGGGCTGGTGGGGGATTGGTTATTCGGAATATACTTCTAGGTCTCATTTTAAAAGTTCATATCTCTGTAAAGAGTCCTTTTGTTGAGATTTCAAAAAGAGATTTTTCTGTTGGAACAATTGTGGTTTGCTTAATCAGCAAATTTCTACATCGCGTGTTGAAAATCTTCTGTCTCAAATTAAAGTTCCGGCAACTAATGTAATACGATATATGTTTGAATATACGTGTTTATACAGACCCACACGCACACATTTTATATATATATATAAAATATATCTATATGGTATAATCGAATCGGAGAATTTGATCGACGGTAGGAATTATCGCGATACGACAAAACGATAATGTCCCGGGGCTCGCGTTTGTTCCGATTACGTAATCACATACTAGGCTCCAGAGATTAATTAGGAGATTAAGAATGGGGAAATTCGCATTGGGTTTGCGTTAGTTATACACACCGCCGATGCATTTATCCCTTGTACCGATAAGAATGGAAGTTAAAATATGAGACCGTATTTATATCCATTATGTGTTCGAACATTATCATTGTCCCGTTAACAACCGGGTATCCATCGATTGAAACAACAGCTCTCGCGAATTTCATCCACCAGATAAAATTGCATTATTACGATACATTAATATACATATATATACATTTTCACAATATATTTCTATATTTTATCAAAATAATTATGGATATAACGATTTACCTACTACACTTGCGATCCACACGTTTGAAAAATATTTCTATCTCGCGTTTAACCAACAAGAATATCGTAACTATGTGGATAGTACGCGTACGTAGTATAGAGGATCGACAAGCAAAAGCTTTTGTCGATGACAAAAACGAACTCACGCGCGTTCAACAAATTTTTCTACGCTTTCGCGGAATTCAGCTTTGACCATTACCTTTTTTGCTGTTATTCGTTCGAATTCAAATTCTTCGTTGGATTTCCCCACACCCCGCGATCATTCGAATTAACTTTTATGCCAACTTTACTTAACAGTCGGATCTAGAGAGAGAGAGAGAGAGAGAGAAAAAACGTGCTATAACGCGGTATATAAGTTCGAAAAACTTGAAAATTCATTAACAGTCGAATTAAAAGTCCAGCTGTAGTATTCAGGACTTTTCTTGATTAACTCGCGCTTGATCTATAGGTGAGTGTTGGTTTATACGTTTTCTCGTGTATTTTCATCCCTATGGTATCTATTTACGTACATATGTATGTATGTATGTATGTGTGTATGTATGGTATGCTGGGAAAAGGAGTTAACTTTAATTAGCTTACAGCGATAAACGACTGACGTAAAATTAAACCGTAAAAGTCTATTCAAAAATGTTAACATTGTGGTCATTGGATTGACGTTGCCGACGACGACGACAACGACGAAAAACGTAATTTACGATAGTAACCTATATGCAGGTGTATAAACTACCTAACGTAACTAACACACGTTCGTACAATAGTTCACAAAAATTTCTTGTCATCGTCGTCTAATTTTCAACCATGCTTGACTTTCCCATAAAAATTTCCCTCCTGCCCTATTCCCAACAAAAAAAAAAAAAAAGAAAGCACAAAGGGAAAGCAAAAATTAAGCAAGTAAGCGAATAAAAATTGGCGAAATACGATTTTCGAAAAGAATCTCAAAATACTCTCGGGGAAGAGGGAGGGTATATTTAAAAATAAATGAAAAAATATAAAAAATATAAAAATAGGGAATGGAAAAGTTTTTTCTATTCTTTTTTTTTTTTTTTTTTTTATACACGAAGAGATCGATATGCGTCGACCGATAGGAACGATATCAATAATTTACCAGCCAATTTGACCGTATTGATAGCGCGAGATTAAATGTTNTTTTTTTTTTCTATACACGAAGAGATCGATATGCGTCGACCGATAGGAACGATATCAATAATTTACCAGCCAATTTGACCGTATTGATAGCGCGAGATTAAATGTTCTGTCTATCCTACTGCGCTCGACGTTGTCCAAACGGAATTGGAATTCGACCGGTTTTCTCTATCCCTTTCTCTTTCTCCCTTTTTTTTCGACCTTTTTTTATTTAAACCTTTTCCCTTTTTTTTTTTTTTTTCATTTTTTCTTTGTTCTTGTTCTTCATTTTCTTCAACCTCCTACTGCTATTCCTCCTCCGCGTTCATTTTTATTTATTTATTTATTTATATTTGCCCGATGAGAGAGAGAGAGTAAGACAGAGAGAGAGAGAGAGAAAAAGTTTCGCTCATAAAGCAACGAGGGAAAAATTAAACGGCGAGGATCGTATTTAAGATGTAAGTCGTTCGAAGTATGAAGCCTCTCGGAGAGTCGAGATAGAAAAAAAAAAAAAATAAGAAAAGATGAGAAAAAAGGGGAGAATAATCTCTTCTACAGTGGTACTTCGTGATTGTAGGTATAACACAGAAGAAGAAGAAGAAAAAAAAATCAAGAAGAATAAGAAGAAGAATAAGAAGAAGGAACAAAATAATAGAAAAAGGAGAGAGAAAGAAAGACAGAAGTATAGACAGGGGGGTGGGGGTGGTTAGAATAGTGACGATAAAGAGTGAAACTCGTTCGTGTTAGAAAGAGAGAGAGAGAGAGAGATAGACAGACAGACAGACAGAAAATGAAAAGGATAAAGACAAAGACAGGGGAAAAAGAGAGATAAAAATAGAAATAGAAAGGAAGAGGACGGGTTGAGGAGGGGGAGGGGGAGGGGCTTGCGGGGGGAAAGTAGAAACGAGAATCATCCGACGAGAGAGAGCAGATAGAAAGAATTTAATCAGTGAAATCGCTTGGATAGTTGCGTCGTCTACGGTAGGAAATATAAAATACATGGGACGTTCTCTCTCATTGCCCGGACACTGCCAACGGAATAATCGATCATAGTGTCTTTTCCTTTTTTTTTTTTATTTTCTCTTGCTTCTTTTCTTTCTTTTTTTTCCATCTCGCAATAAATAATTAATAAATCCGTAAAATTTTGACCCGTTTCTTCTATATTTTTTTGTCTATTTTTATTTACGTTAAATCGTTAATTATTTAATTCGCGCGTATTACGTATGCACGCATTCACACACATACACACATCCGCCGACATACGGAAAAATATCAACATACTACGACGATATTATAACGATTACGAGAGATTATCGAATCGAAATTAAGTGAGGTGTAAGTAAAAGAATAATATAGATATTTATAATACGAGGAAATGATAATAATGCATTTAAACGATCTGTATAATACGAATTTTAGGGAAAAGGGAAATACTACACGCGCGCGACGAATAAATTGTAATATTTTATCTGTAACGTTTTTCTTTTTGCTTTTTCCTATTTCCATCTCTTTTTATTGTTCCCCCCCCCCCCCCCGTTTTATATTTATATGCATACAGGTGTATATATATATGTCTTTCTCTTTTTTTTACATAGGTGCCTTTAAGCGCAAAATCTTTGTTGATCTATGCGAGAATCGGGCCGCACGGTGTGTATTTATTTAACGCTCGGAAAGCCACAAAATCGCTCGCACGGAACTTGATCATTTCATTAAAAATGACCTTTTACGATGGGTCAAGCCAGTTATATTCGAATGAAAAGTCCTGCTCCTACCATCCCCCCCCCCACCCCCATTGATATTCGCAAAATATTTGGTAGTCATATCCGAGAGGCATTTCGTTCGTCGTGTCGCTTTCATCCCCTCGTATTAACGTTAATAGGATTTTGTAATTTATTGAAATTGCAGTCGACTTTTCTCTTCTCTTTTATCTTTATCTTCTTTTGTTTTTCTGTTTTGTTTTTATCTTGTCATTATTTTCATTCGCTAATGGCCACGTATATATATATATATAATATGCACACATGACTACGAGAGCCGTTTCGTGGTCTATTGATTCTAACAATTAATGTTAAATGAGAGAAGAAAATATTACATCGTAGAAATAAATGAAAAAGTTACTCTTATTATGCGGAAAATTATTTATTTTATTTATTAATCAATACCACCATATGCGTTATTATTTTGTTGATAACAGTATTCATTATATTCGATTACTTTTGATCAATTTTTCAGCAAACTATTGAATTACTTGAATAATAATAATAATGATAAAAAAATTAAGTTGTGAGAAGTTTTATAAAAAGATAAAAAAAAAAGTAACTAAAGAGACAAATAAGTTAATAATCGTCATTCAATTAGAAAATATGTTATATACATATTACACATACGGGTTTCCCTATTCGCGGTATACACGTAACACGTAGGAAATAATTGAATTTCTGCTTTGGCATCGTGCCCCCGCGACTATTCATCAAGCCCCTATCGGAGACCAGTTAATTGCTATCCGTAAATAACAGTCGTGCGACTTACCACGCAAATGACCGAACTCCTGCTGGAAGCTCCACAACTACCACCCTCTCCCTGTCCTCGACACCCTTTATTTTCCCACTATTATAGTCGGGCTAGGTCTTGAATGGTCAGCAACAACATCGGCCGATAACATCGAATTCTACTACGAATACATATAACAGCTTCGCGAAAGGTTGCTGCTGCTGCTGCTGCTGCTATTCGAAACCCTCTGCTGAAAGAGAGAGAGAAGGAATTGGGACAGGGATGAGGTGAATGGGGTTGGATATGGGGATAGAAGTGAGGATTGGATAAGGATAGAAAGGCCTCGATATCACCATCACCACCACCATCACCGACCTGCACGTACCAACCTCTGGAATTTCTCTCCCGGTATTTCTAACCGTGGGAATTTCGCGTGACCTTGTCTTTTGGGACGACTTCTCTCTCTCCGCGGAAAACTTTATCCGCCCCGAGCACGCTAGTACTCCCCTACCCCCTACTTTCCTACATTCCTTCTTCGACGTAGGAGATATTCATTATACCGTGAACATGATTAATGGATTCCCCTCTTTCCCCCACTCCCCTCGCCCCTTTCTTATCCGTTCCGATGCCAGAAGTTAACCGTGTATTCATTCACATTCGTTTGGTTAGTTATCTATTGATTCATTCTTTATTTTTGATAGTGGGTCAACAATTTGCTTATCAATTATTTCTTCTCTATCGTATATTATATTTTTTTTATTTTATAAAGTAGTGATATCGTGTATGTAGAACGTACGTAGTATATACATCTTAGATATATCAATTATGACAAATGAGTGTTTTTTTTTTCTATCAAAAAAATCGTTTATTATTGTTAATAATATCGCGAGGACAAAATTACGAATAGAAATATGTTCTTTCGTTGAATCGATTTTTACATTTCAAAAGTTCCATACGACTTTTTATATTTCCGAATAAATTCATTCTCGCGCGTCGATAAAAGTAAATAGAAGAAAAAAACCAGGTGTATAAAAGTTGACCTATATAATTTCTTTCTTCATTTTGTTTTTTTTTCCATTTCCTTTTTTTCCCTTATTTTTCTTTTTTTTTTTTTTCTTTTTAAAAGAGACACACACATCGCGTAGTTACGACCTACACCACAAAATTGTTGAAAATTTATGCAAAGCTCTATTCAACTTGTGAGGTATATACGCAAACACTTTTTTTCTTCTCGAATATTACGCACGGTTTCTATTACCGTACACGCGTGCATGCGTACGTGCGTGAATGCGTGTATATATGTGTAATACATATTATGAATATCGATATTTCCATAAGCGATATATCTTCGTAATTAAAAATCGTGAAAACCAAGATCATTCTATAGGGGTAGGACAGGGGGGGAGGGGTTGAGGTTGATCTCACACAATATCTCTTTTTATTCGAACATTCGTATATACTACTATCGATTCTTTCCGAAAGTTTTTTATTTTTATATCGAGATTTTCTACGAGACAAGTATAAAAAAATGTTTTATATATGTGTATGATATTATACAAGATTGTAAATCGACAATCCGAATAATTCTAATTGTTGGCAAACGTATATAAATATGGCAAAAATTGACTCGTTTAGTTTTTTAATTTCCCTTTTTAGCAAAAGTTAGGTATATCGTGAAACTTGAAAAATAGAGTCAAGATTTATACGGTGTATACTATGACGATTCTACTTCTGGCAAAACTTCTCGCTAGTTTCCGCTGAAAATCGAAAGAAAGAAAGAAAGAAAGAAAGAAAGAAGAAGAAAAAAAAAAGAAGGGACGTTTTACGAGAGCTTTGCGCGAGCTTGGATTTTACGTTGCAGACCACCCTCTCCCCTACCCCTGCCCTGCCCCCTCTCCTACCTATTTCGTCACAGATACGCGCGAAAACCTTCGGAAACTTTATAAAGGTGTAAGCTTAGGGTATTATCCTGCGAATTGGATTCGACCAGTGAGCTTTATCGAACTTTTATACCGAGTTTTACCCTTCTCGTTTGGGAAACGTGCTAATGGCAACGAAGAAGAAAGAGAAAGATAGATAAAGAAAGAGAGAAAGAGGGAGAGAAACTAGGTGATTGAACAATTATGAATTCGAATCACTTTCGAATCTTACTACTTCGTAAACGGTCTTCTTATTGTTAAACTAATCTAAAACTCGTTAATATTATTCTTTCTTCTTTTTTTACTGAATAATTTTTTTCAATTCGACAAGTATTGAAACGTTTCGTTATTAAATATCATACGATAAGAAAAGAAACGAAAAATCTTTTTCTTTTGAGAAAAAATGTAATAAAAAGGAAAGAAAATAGATTTTTGTTTGTTCGCGTACCTTCGTAGAATATATATATATATATATATATTCTCGTAGGAAAAATGTATTCTATCTTGAAAATAGGAAAAAAGAGGTAGATGTAGGTACGTACGTACGTACTACGTGCCACGGTGAAACTATACTGAAAGTGTTGTTGCATTTTCAAGAATCGCTAGAGCTTCAGTACCACCTTTCAGACTACTCGAGTGGCTCTTAAGTGACAACACGACGATACGATCCTTAAGAATTGTATATTCCCTATCTCTTCCAGAAATATGACATGTACACCTTCATTTACACGGGCACGGGGAAGGGGAAAAAACACGAAGGTGCTTTTATCGACGCTTTATGATCCACAAATATTTGTTCCATACCTAGCGTCCTCCCCCTACTCAACCCTCTTTAATGTTTACGTTGGGATAACGTTCGATCGATTTTTAACAAATATTTTTCATAAAAACGTATCTTACGCGATAAGTACCGTTTTGAAAACGTTTATACGATAAATAAATTATACGTTCGATTAGAGACGAAGTTTAGGAATGTTTTTTTTTCTTCTTTTTACCTCACGAGTGTGTATGGTTAATTAAAAAGAATTATTTTTCTGTGAGATAAAGAGAGAGAGAGAGAAAAAGAGAAGAAAAAAGTGGAAGATAAAACAAACAGCAATCAACAATAAAAATGTTTTATTTGTTTACTCGCAAGTTTTTACCGACATTTTATTCGCGTACACACGTACAGTCACCCAGAGAAAGAGGATCTTTCTTTTCGTGTTCCTCAGACTTTTTTAGGTTTTTCACCAAATTAAGATTTTCCTATTTAAACTATGTTACGTAATTTCGAGCATCCTTTTAAACGAAGGAGAGGTCCTAGGAAAGTTGGTAACACAATTTAACAAGAGTAACGAAGTAAAACGAACCGCCTGTCTGAATACACTTTTCTCAACGTAGAAAACTCGTAGTCGCGGGCCTGACTCCCCGGGAGGAAAACGTCACTTTAAATTCCCGCATCCTAATTTCGGACACGATTCGATTTTGCAAGATGCCCAAATTAAGCGTCGTTTCTTACCTATTGCACGACGATAAAGGTGCGAAAGCAAAATTGGGCGGATTTAAATAATAATTCGATCAGACATGAGACTATGATTCATTTAAAACGTTGAATTATTTTTTTTATTTTTTTTTTTGTTTAAATAAGAGAGGAGAGATTTTATTCCTTTTTTTTTCGCAAAAAATATCGTTAATAAAGATACAAATTAATCGTATTAAATATACACAATTTTAATGATACTCTTTTTGGGATAATAATTAATTCGCGATTGTTTGTAGAATAATTTATAAAGCTTTCCGTTTTTTTTCTTACCCGTAAAGAGAAAAAAAAAACATTTTCTTTTTCTTTTTCTTCTTTTCTTTTTTTTTTTTTTTAAACGAGAAATAATTACCAGATGAGAGATAGGGTAGAGAGAAAGAGAGAGAAAATAAAATTCATTTCCTTTTGATTTTTATAATCTCTTATGCACGAACGAAACTCAACGGGGTTTATGAAATGGTTCTCGAGTATCGTCATCGATAAATAAAGAGAGCAAAGTTGTTTAAAATGTCATAGCAAAAAGAGGCTTCTTTCATAAATCTAGTTTTACCCCCTCCCCTCCACACTCCTCTCATTTTCCTTAAAAGCGTCATTCAGTATAGATGGAAGAGAAATAGAGGGTGTTCTCGTATAAATATTATCGGATATAAATTATCGTAAAATTGTCCTTTCTCAGATATAACTCAAACCAACTAGCTCGTCGATTATTTCGATATTTTTTCATCTCTCGATGATATTTTTATTAATTATATATTATATTATATTATATGATATAATATACAAGATTAAAACGATCACAAAAATCTATTATAAAAGTTTTATCTTTTTTTCTTCTTTTTTTTTTTATTCTACGCGTTATTAGAATGGGGGGAGGGAATTATTTTACAAAAGATATATATACTAATAAACTAATGACGGTCTTCCGTGCTGTATTATACTTTAAAGGGGGGAAAGGGGGAAATGGGGGTAGAGTAAACTCGGGAACGCGTCTCCTCGTCATTATCAAGAGAACTTCAAAGCGATGCCGCTAATGAAATGGGACTTGCACGTTACGTATAACACCGACGAACTATAGCGAATAGAAAGAACTCTCCTTCCTCCTCCTCCTCCTCCTCCTCCTTTGCTTTCTTTTCAGATTATATCGACCGATAATTATGTAACTCGCTTTTTTTCTTCTTTCCCCTTTTCTATTCTTATTTAAGGAAAAAAAAGAAGAAAAAGTTCTCCTCAAAGAAATAATTTGACACGATTGAAAATAATGACATTTATCAAAGTTACGATTTGTTTTACGCTAAATCCCCAGGAAAACTGTGGTAGTGGTGGTTTGTGTGTGGGTTGGGTAAAGTAAAGAGGGTTGATAAAATTATTTCGCGTTTCGACAGATCTTTGTAAACTTCTATCTAAACCCAGTCTTCTTTTTTTCTCTTCCTGTTCTTTTTCAGAAAAATAATCAAGGTGATATATTTGACAGGTGAATTTCTTTAAATGATAATACGAACGCGTTCGTCGTTTATTAATCTTCTCGTATTCGATGATATTCCTCCTCCCTACTCTTATTCGACGTAGTATAGTCTACTAATAAAATGGATTCTACAAGATCGAGTCGAAGGTTCTTCTTTCGTATAAAGAATAAGAATAAGAAGAAGAAGAAGAAGGGAACGAACAGGAAGAGAAGGCATCTAGGTGAACGACTTCGAGTTATCTCGAGCGCGGTTCTCGATCAAAGTCTCCTCCTGGTGTGTAAGTTCGGTTTTCCCAACAGTGAAAATCGATTTCTAACATTCGTCATCGGCTGTTAGAAAAACGAAAGACCGTCGTTACTTTTTTCCATCTTCCCCATAGTTCTAGCCCAACCCCTACCTCCACCCCCAGCCCCAATCATTGGTAGAAGGATCGAGGATTTTACCCATCCTTTTATATTCACTCGAAAACGTAGACAAATAATTATTTCGTCCCTTTTCTTAGGGTGTCAGGAAAATTTTGACTTGGTTGCTAATGTCTTACTCGTGTATATCCAAATGATTCTTTTACATCTCCTTTTTCTTTTTTTTTTTTTTTTCGTTCCTTTTACTTATTTCTCCCTATCTCTCTCTATCTATCTATCTATCTATCTGTCTATCTGTCTCTTTCTCTCTCACGAGAGCTAGCGTAATTAATTTGTAACTCGAGTGAGACAGACGTATAGACGGATTAGGAAACTTCAAGGGAGTTACATGTCGTTGGTAGAAAGCTCATTGATCATCCAAAGCATCTCGACTCTTCCGATCCGTCTTCGTAGAAACCTACCCTTGTGTCGATGGTTCCTACCTCTGATCCTCCCTCTTCTCCCTTATTTCCTTCTTGCTTCACCACCTTCCATCTCTACCTTCCATTTCCAACCTCTTCTTATTCCTTCCTCGTTCTTTTTCTCTCTTTTCATTTATCTTTTGTTTTTACTATTGTATTATTTGTATAAAAAAATCAAGAATATCAATGGAGGGGGGGGGGAGGTGAGAGTGCGTGGAAAATATTTTTGTTCAATTTTTCACGATTCGATTTAACCGATATTTCATGTTTGTTATTTTCTCTACAATTACTTTTTTTATTATAATAATGTTGTAATATATATATATATATTTATATACTTCGTTTTATTTTTGTTATTATTTTTTTATTTATTTGTGTTATTCGTTATATTTGTAATATACGATTTTTATTTTTTCTTATTCACGCGATTTGACAAAAAAAAGTTGTTTTTTTTTCGCATGATCTAAGTTAGCCTAACCCACGTTCAGGATGATGAGCACTATACGTATTATCGATCGTACGTATTTGGAGCGAGGAGTTGTCCCGTACTCTTGGTGACTGAACCATGGTGTTGGGTGGGTGGTGGTAGTGTTGGTGTTGGTGTTGGTGTTGGTGGTGACGAAAACGTTTGCCAACAGGGGATCGTCAAAGTGCTGCTGCTGCTGTTGCTGCTGCTTCAGCGCGTTGACATAATGACGCACGGTCCATTTTAGTTTCACAGCTGTTTTGAATTTGAGCATCGATTCGCGAACGAGTACCGGGGTGGGTGGGGTTGAAGCGCGAGGAAGGGGGAACGGGAAATATTATACAGGGTGAAACATTCGTTTAAATCCATACAATCGAAGAAGGGAGGAACTCTCTCGACGTATAATTATTTATTTAATACGAGAAAAAGAGGAAATGTGAATTAAATAAGAAATATTTTTTTGCTGGTAGAATAAAAATTAGAGAAGAAAAAAGGAAAAAGAAAAAGAAAAAGAGAAATTAAATATTCTTCCCCGCGAAACGCGTTTCGTAAAACGTTCGAAACGTTGTTACATTTAAAAGTGACGTTCCTCCTTTTTAGGAAAATAATTAAGCGGGAGTTTCGAATGTAAATTAAAAAAAGAAACCCCCTCCCCTCCCCCCCCCCAAAAAAAAGAGAAAAAACAAAGCTTATTTCTTTTGCAATTTGTTCATACAAAGAAGTGCCTCTGGTAACGTTGTTTGTTGTTCTACCCATCGAGCGCGAGTGTCCTTTCACACTATTTTTTTCTTCCGAGAAACTACACGTAAAAGAACGTTTCTCTCTTCAGGGGGTTTATCCTTTTTAAAATGTTTCTCTCTTTCATTAAATCCATATAGAGGATAGTAGCAACAGAAACAGCAGCAGAACACGAAGTTGAACGCGGACTGGCAACGAGAGAAAGGAAAATGGTAAGCGAAAAATCTGCGCAACCATCACCATCACCATCACCACCACCACCACTCGAATCTCCAACCCTTCTCGCAAGGAAGCCCTTGCGTAAAAATAAATTTTCGTTATATGAACCAACGGCAACCTAACGGCAACGCTCAACCCGTTCTTTT
>NW_014569680.1:419396-421651 GCF_001313835.1 Polistes canadensis | reverse complement strand
ATTTCGAATTATATATATATTATTTATAATTCTTTAATTAATCTTTTTATTAACTTTCGTGTATGTATTTTCTTTATATATATTTGTATCGTAATTGATAATTTTAATTGTTTGAGTTCTATGCATGTTTCATGTATTGGTGTGTATTATGAACACGTATGTGAGTTCGGAAAAAAATATTCCTTTAACTTTCGTGCTTATCCCATTCGATGAAACGTAAACGAGAAAAAAAAGAATGAATATTTCATCAAAAGATTTTCCTTTTTTTTTTCAACGGAATTTTACAGTAATCCCTTTTTCTATCTCGGAGTGTAAAAAAGAAAAAGAAAAAAAAAAAAAGAAATAAATGTAAAATATTGGAAAAGTTGGCATTCTTATGGGATATTATATATTTCTTTCTTTCCCATGATTTTTCAATGCTCCTGCAATATTCAAAATTTCAACCTGTAGAAGAGAATTCGAAAACGTTTGGAAAACTTCCAAGAGGCAAATTTCCTTTTTCTATTATTCAAAGACCATTCGAAGAAGAAAAAGTAACTGGTTACTGCAACTGAACGATTTATCTATGTATCTATGCGTACACCTATGTATATATGTATGTATGTGTATGCACCACTTTTATATTAATATGAATTTATGAATCTTTAATCAATATCGATACACAGTCCAATTTTCCCAGGAATATTTCCTATACGTTTACGTTCGCATAACTGAAATTTATTGAGACGAGTATAGAAACAGATATTCGCATACTTAATTTAAAATCACATACAAACAGTTAAATGGGATATAAATTAATCATAGGAATTCGAAAATGAATCGTAATTTAACGAAGAACACTTTTATTTCACTTTTATATTTAACATTTTTGTTCATAATAAATACAAGACAAAGGAACAATAAATATATTGAAAATATATTCGATCATCTCAATAACTTTTGTTTCAGTTTGATTTATGGTAAATGAAAAATATCCAAAAAGTTGTGATTTAAATATATCTACAAATAATTCAACTATCATAGACTAAAAAATAGCTACTCGTTTAAAACAAAACTCAAATTATTATTAGAAAACGTTTGAATAGTGGTAAAAGTGATATAAGTGGAACAAATTAAAACCATTTGTGCATCCTGTTTTAAATCCTGTTGCATCTTGCGTTTAGTTTGGCTGTTCGTAGGTCCACTTATGTAGTAAGAGAAAGATAAACGAGATGAAAAAAAGATAGAAAGATACTTTAAACTCCGAAATGTTACGAGATTCCCACCCTCCTTACACCATAACGTTTATCTTGATTCATCGGTGTAGAAGTAAAACGATACTTTCGTGTAAACACTTGGTTATTGCAAAAGTTTCGATGTCGTTACGTTGTTAAACGAAGACAACAAATATTTTACCATAAATATCATTTGACGAATGACGTAATTGATTGAAAAAATAAAATAAAAAAAACAAAAAACTAACAAATGTTATTCTCTCAGTCATATGTTTTAATTTTATTAACATTAAATAAAATCAATATCAATTAACGTGATATAAATATGAATCATAGATACGGGTATGTAAAACGAATTATTTCGATTATTATTTTGTTTTCAAACGTGCAAGACAAGAAATTAATGTTCCATTTGTTCGATATCGAATTTATCGATCTGACAGCACACACATGTAAGTAACTACAACTTCTATTACTAATTGTAAGAGTTTTCTTTTTTATTATAAATCGAGGAACACGAATATGATTGCAAAAGAAACGACTTAAACGAAACGTAAAGTAACAAATGAAAAAAAAATAATAATAATAAAAATTGCAGGTAGAAAGGTAAGGGAAGGTAAGCAATTAGTTTCTTTACGGTAAAGTTTCATTTATGCTCGAACACGTCAACGTGTATTGCAGAAGGAAAATCGAATCGTACAACGGCTGAGCTTGCGTATCTTTTTTTTATTTTTTTCCTTTTTTAATAAAGAATAGAAGAGGAGTACGTACAAAGGAAGGATAAGCATATCATACGATGACGGATAGAATGATAACATCCGTTAAGAACGCCTTTGATGTTTCTCCTCGATCCGTTAATCTAATGACAAACGTGAAAATGAAAATGAAAATAGTGAAAGAGTAAATTAATACGGGACATGCTATCCCTTCATTAAAACCTTCATAGTAATATGAATACTTAGACACGTGTGTAATCATTAACCAGTTAAGTGTGTTTGACGACTATATCCGTCATGGAAGAATGGCAGAATTTTGTGTGTT
>NW_014569680.1:413882-417680 GCF_001313835.1 Polistes canadensis | reverse complement strand
AAAAAAAAAACAATACAAATAGAGTAGGAAATGTAATTGGATAATAAATGAATAGTGTATAAAGATTCATCGATCATTTGTTCGTTTAACAAAATCGAATTGGTTCGAACGTGTGCTGCTGTTGCTGCTGCTGCTGCTGCTGTTACTAGTCCGAAGTAGCCGAATCAATTTGTGCTGATGTATCATGGCATCATTTGCTCGTACAATCGAGCGAATTACGAGCGTTCACTCCCCCTTTCTATCCTCTTTACATCCCCTACAATCCTATTTTCTATCTCACTCACTCATTCAGTAACTTCTGTCACACTTTAATCTCCTCTTTCACTTGCCACGTCTCTTCGATGCACCACCATCACCAACACCATCACCAACACCATCATCATCAGCAACAACACAATAACAATAACAGCAACACTAGCAGCAGGAACAGCATTGTTTACGTTAACACGGATGACGATAACGCTTGTCTACCATGCATTGACGTTGATATCGTCCTGAAACTGCGATAATGACATGTACGTAATTCGCAAAACGATGATTGTCATCATCATCGAGAACATTAACATCATTCAGAAAGATCGACAGAATATTCAGGTAATATTCGATGAGTAGTATGAGAGATGGAAACTATGATCTATTTTCCAATGATTTTCAGATTACAGTCTGATTCAGTTTTCTTTTTTCTCAATGTAACTCAATTCATTTATTGTGTTCCTTTTTTTTTACATATATAGTATACAGATTATACATGCATTAATATATGAGTATATTTAATTGAATGTATTTATATTATTACTTGTATGAGAGATAGCTTCATTGAATAATCGAATTAACGCATTTACGTGATATATTATTATTATTATTATTATTGTTATTACTATTAAAATATATAAAATATGATTTATATTTGAAAATAAAATGATAAAAATGACGTAGAAATAAATTCCATTGTAAAATCTAACGAAAATTAACGAGCCTTGCTATATATATATATTTTTTTTTTCCTTATTTAATTAAAATAATAATAATAATAATAATAACATATTGACATCGCCGTAATATAATATTTTCACGAAATATTACGTAAACATTAATTATCGTTCGATCCATCTACGTGTATACGTGTTTAATGTATATATAAATGTGTGTGGGTGTCTCTTTCCCCTACATACGAAATTCTTGTTCACGAATCATTCCACTAATCCACTGAGAGAACATGGCCAACGCAACGGCTTGTTATCGCGTTATGAATATGATCCTTGTCGAACAATAGACCCGGAAGGTACATCCATTGTGAGCATCAGTCCATTCAACTCCCATTGTAATGATTTCACGTCAGCGACAAAAGCCAACATCGTCTTCCGAATGATCATCTCATCTGTCGAGAAATTCCATTTACCTGCCTTCCCTCTAAACCCCCCACCCACCCCCACCTCACTATCCCTTCTTCTTTCTTTCTTTTTCATTCTTTTTCTCTTTGTTATTTGGTATCATTTTTCTTCATGATTTTCAGTTTAATATACTCGATGAATTTCGGTACATGTAACATTAAGGGGTTACATAGGTTTGGGACTTTCAAAAAAATTTTTTTTTTATCTTTTTAAATTTTAAAACTCATCTAGAATATTGTATTCAATTTTGAAGTTGATAGGAGTAGTAGTTTAAAAGATAGAGCCTTGAGAAGCACTCAAATCTTTAAACGCGTTTTACTCAAAACGTTTTTTCTAAATTTGGTTCTCAAGATTTCTCGAAAACTATTTAACCGATTTTCATGAAATTTGCTACACATCTTCGTGATACTATTGACAAGGACTTGGACGAAGGATTTTCGTTTTTTTTCATCAAATCGAATTTTAAGAAACCAAAATGTGGTGCCAATTGTAGCGAAATTTGAATGTTCTTGCTAAAAACGTTGCCAAAAATCCAAATTTTCATTTTTCTCTTTTTCCTTCGTCCAGTTTCTAGTTTTAAGTATTTACTAAAAGACCCTATTTTTTCAACAGAAAAACCCCCACCGTTTATAAGTTCTGCTGTCAACGCGAAAACACTTTTTCTCGGTTGGGTCACCGGAAATGACGTCGCAATGGTTGAGTTTAAAATATTTTTCAACCAAAAATTCAGAAAATCTTCTTTAAATATGTATCTTAAATGCTATAAAAAGTTTGAATAAGAATTCCATTTTTTGTATAGAAAAAAAAATTGTTGAAAATATGCTATTTTTTCCTGGTGTAAACCCATGTAACCCCTTAATATATGAAATGAGAAGGAACAAAGAAAGAAAATAGATGACTGTAATATTAATTATTAACTGCGATTTTGTAATACTTTTGACATTTCAATTTGTTAATTGGTAAATATATGAGGGTAATTTTTGATCATGCAATTGTTTCGCGTTTTAAAATATTCATGATTTGTTTGATTTGTTGTGCTCGTTGAATTTCGATGCACGTGTATTTAAAAATAGTCAATGAAATAAGAATGAAAATAAAAAAAACAAAATTGTAATTTATTAATATCTAAATTGGATGATAAAGGAGCGAGGTAATTTTTGATAATCCAATTTTCGGCGTTGACAAATTTATAATACTAATTATGTTTGTAATTACAACGATATCAAACAAACAGGATGATCCGTCCGATAATTAACCGCGTATAAAGTATTATCTCAAAATATTTTTTCATTTTATCAGAATAATGTATCAAACGACGCATTGTTACATTAAATGATGACACAGGAATTATTTAATTTTTTTTATTTTCCATAAGAGATCATCGATACATCGTTTTCTTTTTCTCTTATAAGAATAAATTGATTTCTCGCTTCGATTTCGAATAAAAAAAGTATAGAATGTTGGAAAATAATTGGTTGGCAATGTATTTCGAAAAAAAAAAAAAAAAATATCTACCGAGAATTCGATTCACCGAACTGTAAAACAGGGCCATACTTTTGTGTTTTGTTTCAAACTAACAAAATAAAAATGGAAACAGAATAAAAAGGAATGTCGAATGAAAATGACAGGAGGGTTTTTTTTTTTTTTTAAGGTGAACTACTGTTACACGATTATATATATATTTTTGTTTTTTTTTTTTTTTTTCATGAGCGTAGGCAGAAAAGTAAATTGGAAGTGGAAGGATGAAATGAAAGGATTTCAATTTCACTTGGTGAAGCTTCTTCTTCTTCTTCAACAACCATTTAAAAATCTTTTTCTTTAAGAAGAATGAGAGTCAGAGAAAGAGAGATGAAACTAGGAAATTATCTGTGAGACTTCCTAGGGGATTGACTTTTTCAACTTCAAACTTATATTACTTGAATTTCGTTACCAAGAAGTAATTCAACGTTCAGAAAGTAGTAACCCCCCCCTAATTCTTACGATACTTTATAAAAGAGTTTATTCGAAAGAAAAAAAAAAAAAAAAAACAGTCAGGAGGATTCGTGATCAAACGTGGCCATCGTTAAATGGAAAACTTACATCGAGAGAAGTAAATTGCTTTTCGTTTTGTTCGGTTTCATTTCAATCTTCATTGATCTTGACAGAGAAAAAAAAAATGAAATGAAAGAAAGGGAAAATAAGATTGTCAATAAGAGACTTATTCAGCAAAATGAAACGTTTGATTGTCAAAGGACTATTATTACTTCTCGTAAAATTATTTCATAATTATTCTTTTTGAAGATACAATTTACAGTAATTTAACGTTTTAATGTTTCTATTATCCCCTACAAATTGTATTAATAAATATAAATAATTTGCAAATATTATATACGTGAATATAAATAATGATTAAATTATTATCATAATT
>NW_014569680.1:403866-412907 GCF_001313835.1 Polistes canadensis | reverse complement strand
TTTTTGAAGATACAATTTACAGTAATTTAACGTTTCAATGTTTCTATTACCTCCTACAAATTTTATTAATAAATATAAATAATTTGCAAATATTATATACGTGAATATAAATAATGATTAAATTAATATCATAATTGTTATTTTAATTATTTATATATTATTTTTATTTTATTTATAATTATTTATATATTTATTTTTCTTATATATATTATTATATATTATATATAATATTATATATATTATTAATTTATTTATAATTATTGTTATATAATTATAACATTATAACAAATAACTCCACCACATTTGTTGATTGTATAATTTTTTAAGTGAAACATTAAAAACTGTAAATTGTGTCAAAGGTATTTTATACAATTTAAACGGGACAAAAAACGTAGAAAAGAAAAATACGAATGAATATAAATCTTATCGACACAAAACAAAAAAAGTCTATCGATCGTTTATTTTCCGATTGTTTTTTTTTTATCGATGATCTACTATAGTCAAGTAGAATCGTGAGAAACGTGTTCGTTTTGCGGCCTAGAAAAAGTATAGGCTCATTCACGGAAAGGTTGGTAAGAAAATAACAGGTAAGAAATAAAAATCAAGTAGAGAGAGCTTTTATATTTTCTTCATCGCGTGTTCGCCATGAAATAGAAGAAATATAGTACTTATATACATATCTATATGTATATGTGTGTATATATATATGTATGATAGAGCAATGAACGTAAACGATGCGATTTCCTACTTTTTATCACACACTAAAAGAGAGACGTACATTTCGCAAAAACTTGAATTATTTCAACTATTATAACGATGAAAATTCCATATGGGGTCTCCGACAAAAGTCAAGCTTATTGAATATTCATTTTAATTAAACGCGAAACTTATTATCATCCCCATTATTATCATCAAAAGGAACGAAAATCATTCATTTGCATTTCGTACTGATAATATTCTTTAATAAACTTCAATTTTATCTACTAATTTATTTTCAATTATTTTCTAACTTTATCAATGGTTTCCAAATTTCGAAATCATTAACAGAATTTTGTAAAAATCAAATACTCTGATTACATTTCGAATGATCTATTACATGAAATATTACTACATTACGTACCAGAAATTAATTAAGTAAATACCTACAAAATATCTGCTAATTAGAACTCGAATTTTTCGGTATTATCAGGAAGTGTATATATATAGAGGAAATAAATACAAAAATGTACATATTTTCGTTTATATTTCAATCGACCATAATCGAAATCGACGAGAATACTATTTTTAGTATGCAGTTCAATAAACTCTGTCAATATAAAAATCTATTAATCGAATATCGATGATACTAAATATAATAACAAGAATTTCCTGTTAACCAAATCATCTATGATTTTTGAAATAAAATTTCGAATATTTTATTCCTACTTCCAAAACCCTTTCTCCTTCATTAAAAAATTTTTAATAAACATTGAACTATCGTAAAATAAAAATCAAATGTTTGTATCGTTGAGTTTTAAAACATATGATCGTAAAAAATAAATATTTCACGATTAATATAATAGAGAAAAAATTTTCTATAGAATATAATAAATTTATTATGATTTCGTTTGTTTATAAAAGAATAAATTTATAGACAATAAAGTATAATAGAATAAAATGTGTGACATTTATTACCTAATCGTTGAAGAAAAAGAAAATAAAATTGAACAAAGTATAGGGTGGATTCGTCTTGTAAGACGTTTTACGATGGACGTCCGATGAAAATCCGCATAAGTACGATGCCGTCCCATGAATCAGGCATCCCCGTTAGTGATTTATAACCATGGATCGTTGGAAAACGATGCAACCGATGTGGGATACTATTCTCCCTCTCTCTCACTCACAGTTTCTCACTCAGTTCGATATATCGAGGAACCTAGAGGGTGTCTCATAAACCTCGTACTATACCGAAACTTTATGGGGGCTGTACGCAAATCTATCACGATCAACGGATTTCCGGAGACGTTTAGGAACGATCACTGTTGTCCGTTGAGTCCGATATATGAGCAAAACATTCAAACGATATATATTCAATCTGTCTGTCTCTCTCTCTCTCTCTCTCTCTCTCTCTAGTCTTACAAGTCTCCTTCAAATTTATTCTAACGATCAAGCAAGCTGTTGGTATATTTTAGTTTATTGTTACATGTTTGTGGTACGTAATTATTCATTTATTGAAATAAATTGGGATAAAATATTGAAATAAATTTTGTATTTTCATTCATTGATATGCAGACTGACAAGGAGACCTTAAGGTTGTGCCCCCATGGATTTTAACGAGCTTTGGTATATTAGTAGTATACTAGTAGGATGTTATCGTGATAAAGTATTTCATCCTAACGCGAAGCCAATTTTGAGAAAAAAGCTTTTAAAGTTTTGATTTTAGTTGTATACATGTTTATGTATAAATTAAATGCAAGTGTTTATTAAGTGGCGCACTAGCGTAAGTATTGGGGAAGTATTTTTAATAATTTTTTTCTATGCATTCAAATTGATTTTTCATATTTTTTTAATTATTAAATATATACCGGAAAGAGAAAATTATTTATTAAGAAAAAATATTAGAAATAATAAATTTGTTAATATCTTGCGCAAATTATAAAGGAAAATTGATTACTTGAATTACAGTTAACAATTTATTTTTTAACAAGGTCACCTTGCGAATGAATTGATAAAAATATTTTGTTTCATTTGCAAATCTAATGAAATTAGAGAAATGTGTGTTAGGATATATAATTAATTATATTTAATGAGAAGGTAAATGTGATTGAAATGATTTTTGGTTTAATAGAAAACGAGGATTTCTAACTTTCGTCACTTTCGGTGGTGGTTTAAAATATAATCGGACATTTAAGAGAAGCAACGAGTGAAGTAAACACGTTGGAAATATATTTAGACGGTGCTTTTAAGTGCTTAGTAAAATACAGCTTGGAACAATCCCCATGTGAGCCTGGATAAACGAAGGTATTGCATAATGGAGGACCAAAGTCGAGAATAATTCATTAATAAACTAACGTACGACGAACGGTAGGGATGTTTTCCAAAGTTGCCAGTAAATATATTTCAATGTGAAAGAAATAATTATTCCAATTGATCAAATATTATTTTCTGACAACGTTATAATAATATTCTTGCTTAAAATAAAACAATGTATTATAATAAAATATAAAAATGATTGATTCAACGTGTATTAGATTAAATATAAACCAAAATTGTATTATATAGATAAATTAAAAAGATATATTAGATAATAAGATAGACGAAGGATTGAAATGTTTCAATTTCGTGGAAAAATAAATTCGAAAATCCCTATTTTTCCCTAAACTTTCTGTTTCTTTTCTTCTTCTTTTTCGTAATCTTCATCTGGCAATATTTTCAATCGCGATGTCTGTTTTCAACAGCCGTATTATAATTCTCAAGATTTCTGATTTTATCTTGGCCTGAAAATGTCAACGGTGAAAGAAAGAAGATCGCGTACCTGTGCTTTGTAATAAAACAAAAAAAAAAACAGAAAAAAAACTTGCAAGGGGCCAGAGATAAAAAGAATGATAATAAACGGAAAAAAAGAAAAGATAAAAGAATGAGAAAAAGAAAATAAGAAGAAGTAGTAGTAGTAGTAGTAGAAAAAGGAGGAAAAGTAGAGTGGCAGGAGGGGTTGGTAGGGGGGTAGGGAGAGGGGGATGTAAACGGAAGGTAAAACGAAGATGGAGGAAAGTTGATGCTGTTTACGGTGGCAAAGCAAAGAAGTGGGATGTCGTTTCTTCCGTATCGTTGCATTGACTACAGGTGTGTACACGGACTTGGAACTTTAATTTTAGAGAGTGCATCATTTGCATCCTGGTTATGCCGGCCACGCTCGAAAACCGTATCGACAGAGAGAAAGAGAGAGAGAGAGAAAGAGAGGAAAAGTGAATCTCGAATGGACACGAAGAAATGCCACGAAGTGTAAGGAAGAATATTTTAATGTTATCAAAGAAGGCAGGCCAGAATTTCTTGAATGTTCCTTCATCGTTGTAAAAAAAGAAAAAGAAAAAAAGAAGGATGGAAAATGTCAGGAAAGGTTTCAGGTAGATGTTTCTCGACCGCTAAAGTATTCAAAAGTATTCCGGAAGAATGATACGAAATATTAAATCCCAAGCTTTCCTTCTTCTTTTTTTTTGTTAACCAGTTAAGTGTGTTTGACGACTATATCCGTCATGGAAGAATGGCAGAATTTTGTGTGTTTGACGGCCTATATCCGTCGTGCGTAAAATTTTCATACAATTTGATATTTAAATTGTAATTCTGGCGAAAATTAAATTATATTCGTAAATATTAATATGTTTAGAATGTTTAGGGRTCAGAACGAAATGAAMTAAACAAATGAAAATTATAGATAATTTGAGTTGGACACTAGATCTTTGATTAACCCGATTTTAATCATGACGTGTCATAACCAAAAAAACAAAGTATATTAGATTCTCCATCTGCGATGATGTCCGCGATGTCTAACCAAAGAAAAACAAAAAACAAAAATTTTGTTTGTTTGTTTGTTTGTTAAATATTTGATTTTGGTTTTAAGTTTTTCGTTAATTATGTGTAAATATAGGTTTACGTTGGATCCATTGTTTAAATATTACTCATAAATTCATTGATTCTCTAAAATAAAGTCGTCTTTTTGACCGAATATTTCAACAGGGCTACTTACTCTGTGTTTGACGACTATATCCGTCATCGGTTGATTATCGCGACACACACTAGGGCGCATTTTGCAAAATGATCGACACAGTTAACTGGTTAAGACGGAATACTTATTGCATTCTAAATGATTTTTATTCCAGTAGTATTTATATTCTAAAATACTGATTGTATTCTACTTGAAAATATCATTTTAGATAGACAATAAGAATAATAGGTTAAACGTGTCGTGTGGTTAATCTAATGAACGTAATTTATTCCATCTTTTAAATTAACCAGTTAAGTGTATTTGACGACTATATCCGTCATGGAAGAATGGCAGAATTTTGTGTGTTTGACGACTATATCCGTCGTGCGTAAAATTTTCATACAATTTGATATTTTAATTGTAATTCTGGGGAAAACTAAATTATATTCGTAAATATTAATATGTTTAGAATGTTCAGGGATCAGGACGAAATGAAATAAACAAATGAAAATTATAGATAATTTGAGTTGGACACTAGATCTTTGATTAACCCGATTATTATCTTGACGTATCGTAACCAAAAAAACAAAGTATATTAGATTCTCCATCTGCGATGATGTCCGCGATGTCTAACCAAAGAAAAACAAAAAAAAAAATTTTGTTTGTTTGTTTGTTTGTTAAATATTTGATTTTTTTTTAAGTTTTTCGTTAATTATGTGTAAATATAGCTTTACGTTGGATCCATTGTTTAAATATTACTTATAAATTCATTGATTTTCTAAAATAAAGTCGTCTTTTTGACCGAATATTTCAACAGGGCCACTTACTCTGTGTTTGACGACTATATCCGTCATCGGTTGATTATCGCGACACACACTAGGGCGCACTTTGCAAAATGATCGGCACAGTTAACTGGTTAAATATGCGCCACGTCTTAAATATATTTTTCTATTTTTTTTCTATGTTTTCTTTTCGCTTTATGAAAGATCAACGAATGTTTCATCGCAAAAAGTTTGCAATATGCACTGGAAGAAGATGGTACGCGCAATGTGGTAATACGGCTGGTTGTTTTGTTTGCCTTTAAATTGTAAAGTGAAAAAGATAAAGAGAGAATGAAGATATTCAAGTGCAACCGAGCCGAAATTTTATCATCACGTTAAAGATTTCTTTCCTTACGCGTGTTTTTCTATTCATTTTTTCTTTTTTCTTTTTCTTGTATTGTATTGTATTGTTGTTATGTTTGGATCTTTTCAGTACAATCTTCCTTTTTCTTTTTTTGTTTTTATTTCTTCTTCTTTTTACCCTCTTGAAAGTACCAACGATGATGACGAGGACGAGGCCCAGTGTCTCGAGAAAAATGTCAAAGCGAGAATTAGACTCGCAAAGGAAAGAAACCTCGGGTAAAAAGAAATAAATAAAGAAAGGAAGAAAGGATTCTCGTGAAGACAATGCAAACGATTCTCTGAAACGTGACAGAGTATGAAAGAAAAAGGAAAGAGAGAAAAAAAGTTAAAGGATAGACAAGCATAAAGGAAACGCGGCTTTTCTGGAAAACAGATTCGCGCATCTGGAATACTCGTTAGATGGAAGAAGTTGGAGAACAAAAAAAAAAGAAATAAAAAGGTTGTGCTTTATTTAAACACATCGCAATAATATAATGTTGTTAAACTCGTTCCAAATTTTCTCACCAAATTATTTGACCAAGTTTTTTTTAATAAGAAAACAAGAAAACAAACAAATTAAAATTCTGACTTGTCGTAATATTTCTTGTATTTTTTTTTTTTTTATTATTGATTAGAAATAAAATAAACCACAAAAAAAAAGCAGAAGAATGTTTCTCGTATTAAAATTAAAAATTCCTATATAAAAGAAACGAATTACTGGATGTGTAGTAGTAGTAGTAGTAGTTGTAGTAGTAGTAGTAGGTGCAAGTAACTTGATATTTTCTAATACACCATGGATAATAAAGGTTATAGAAATGTAGATTTACGGTTTTTTTTTTTTCTTTCTTTTCGTAAGAACGAGGATACTTTCGAGAAATTGAAAAAAAGAAAAGGAAGATAACAAAAAAGAAAGAGAGAGAGAGAGAGAGAGAGAGAAAAAGGAAATAAGGGTGTAACAGCCGGTGCAACGGTGGCGGGAAAACGGTTACTCGCAGCTGTGGTATTTCGTTTTCGTTTACACGAGGCAGAAAGTAACTATAGAAAGAAAAAGAGATAGAGAAAAGGAAAAATGAAGAAAAGAAAAGAACAGAACAGAACAGAACAGAACAGAACAGAAAAGAGAAGAGAATAAGAGAGAGAGAGAGGAAGAGAATTGGAAGTGAGCCGAGGTTTGAGTTGGGGAGTGAGTTGGGGGGTGAGTTGGGGGTGAGTTAGGGGTGAGAAGGTGTGTAAGGGAGGGTTGATACAGTTGGTTGCCTCGAAACGGCATTGTTGGGACGCGGTGCTTTTATTGGTGGCGTTTGAGACGAACAATAAAGCTTCTGCTCTACATTTCTCTCTTATCGTCGCATTCATATCGGCCAGGATACCAAATGGTTTGTCGGTAATGGACCGACACGTACCTACAACCTACCACCACCACCACCAACCACCATCAACCACCACTAAACCTTTTCCTCTTGGAAACAACACAACCACCATCATCGTACACAGTGGGTCCTTTTATTATTAACGTAATCTCGCGTAATATCATGACGTTGCGAAAAAAATGAACCACCTGAAAAATATTCTACCTCTCTCTCTCTCTCACTCTCCTATCGTAAATCGAACGTTTGCTTCGATAAAATTAAAAAACAAAAACCGAAAAAAAAAAAAAAAAAGGAAAGCAACGAAAAAGAAAAACATATTTCCAGCGTGAAATTTTAGCGAACGCGTCATCGCGTGCCCTGAAAAAGGTTTTAAACCTATTTCTTCTCTCTTGTTTTTTTTTTTTTTTTCGGTTGAATGCAACTTTGTCTTTTTTGTTTTTTCTGTTTTAAACCGTTCGATCGATCAATCGATTTTTCTACTTTTGATATTGTTTCTTTCTATTTTTTTTAAATACCTATTGCACGCTTTATATAAGATTTCATCTACGCACATTGGTGTATCATAATTTCGGTAGGAATTTCTTTCTCTATGAACTAAATTAAATGGAATTTAATGAGAGATTTTTGTCGAGTCCAACTATATTCCGGTGTTTTACGTTCAATGCGTCCCACGTACCACGTTACACGAGTATTGTACTGGCAGAAAGTGAAATACAGAAAGGATTTAAAAAAAAAAAGAAAGGAAAAACATTGAAAAAATGAATAAAGAAGAAAAAAAGGGAAGCAAATTCTATGCTTTAGTGCGTGCTCCGCGAGAATGCGATTTTCAGGGATTAATTAATTACTCAGGAAGGTATTTTTTATGTATTATATTATTTTATGCATTCGGCCCTTCACCTCCCCCCCGGCTCCGGTTTTCAACTAACACCGTGAGTCGTTGGTTTGCTGGTTGGTTTGGTGAATGAGGGGTGGGTTGGTGGTGTAAGCGGTGGTGGTGGTGGTGGTGGTGGATGTTGGTCGCTTCGAGAAGACAATAAATGTCTCTGATTTATTTCGCAATAAAAATATCCAGAATCGCGAGGATTGCAGGGCCCAGGATACACAAACATACACGTTAGGATACACTCACACACCCATTGCGTATATATATATATTTCTATACAGATAAATAATCCGACATAGGTATACTTGTTCCTAAAATTCAACGAGAATTTGCATTTTAATATCTGCCCTGACCGCAATAAACCAACCTACGATTTATCCCTTTAATTAACAACATTATCAACCACCCCCACCACCCTTTGGCATAGCCAATAAATGAAGCGTTAAATTTTCAAAAGTATAAAACCCGTCAGATCGTTTACAAATCTGATCTAATCATCCAAATATATTGCGAATCTTAATTTATTTATCTCATCGATGAAGAAAACTGATGAAAAAAAGAAAACAATTTTTTCGAAATTAGGAAAACCAAATCGATATAACGAGAAAATCGTTTAAACATTTTCTTTTATAAATTCGTGTCAATTCTTTTTCGATCGCAATGTTGTTGCATTCGAATGATGCAGCAGCAACCTCGCGTGTGACGATGACGATGACGACGACGATGACGACCATACACCAACGAGAACGCCGTGTTATTTTTCATCACGCTTATTTAATATAAACGATGAGAATTTAACCGCGAATTGCTCCGCGTCACGCTACCAGAAAATAAAAAGGGAAAGAAGGGTGAGGGAGGAGGGGGTGGGGAATAACGAAAAAGAAAACAGAAAAAAAATCACACACACACACACATATATATATATATATATATATATATATATA
>NW_014569680.1:394497-403826 GCF_001313835.1 Polistes canadensis | reverse complement strand
TATATATATATATACAACAAAACAAGAAAAAAAAAGAAACCAAATATTTCGTGCGTTGTATCACGAATCCCATGCGCATGCATCTATTGTGTATATGTATACGTATATATATTTATACATAAATACGAACGCACACATATATCTATAATAAAACGTCAGACTGACAAATAAATAAGCGACGAAATATTAATGAAAAAATTTTCGAAAAACGCGTTGTGCTGTGCTACGCTGAAAGAATAATAACAATAGTAATAAAAACAACAATAATGCCAAAAAAATATAACACCCATCCACACACACACACATACACACACAAAAGTATACACATAGAAAGGAATAAATCCAGTGGTGTATAATTGAACGACGAAATTACACGAAGTTTCGTGTAAATCCTATATTGCGTTCGAAGGTACAAACGACAAAAAAAGGAAAAACAAAAATACAAAGTAAAGAGTAGAGAAACTAAAAAGGGGCGGAATAGTAGGGGGCAGGAGGGGTGTGGAAGGCGAGGGGGGGGGAGGTGAAGATTAAAAGGAGGAAAGAGCTATCAGTTTGCCCGATAATAGTTATCGATTCGATTCGAAATCGAGACAACAACTACTTTCACTGCCAAGCTTTGGAAAGTTAAACAAAGAAAGGAAATCCAAACAACGAAAGAGTAAAAGTAAGAGAAAGAGAGATAGAGATGGAGATAGAAATAGACAGGTAGATAGGCAGACAGACAGACAGACAGACAGACAGAGAACTCACCTTCTTCCCGTAATTACGTGTCACGGATCATTCCAACCTCGTACTTTTCGTTCTAATTGCGCTCGAAGCCCCTAAACCCGATCCCCATTCTCACCCCCATGGCCCCCGAGAACATCACATCCGCGTGGCAAACTCCGAAAATGGCCGTGGCAGTTACCGAGACTATTAATTAGAGATAGACGCGATTTCCGATAGAGGAAACGAACGGTTTGTTCACGTTGACCAGAGTAAGAACCACCATTCAGAGAGAGAGAAAGAGAGAGAGAGAGATAGAATGATAGAAAGGACGAAGAGGAGTCGAGTGGGGGAGGGGCTAGGGGTTGCGAAGGGGTGCAAGGGAAAAGAGGGATAATCGTGCTTTTGGCTTTGTGGCATTCGAACGACTGGCCCGATCCATCTGTGAAGCTTCATTTCTTCGATGCCTTCATTCTCCCTTCACCCTTCTCAATAGTATCCCTCGTTCTATTACTAACAACCCCCTAACCCACCCCCCAGACCCTCAGCTCGACCAACAAATCCCCTATTTTCATCCCCCCTCACCTCACCTCACCTTGAACATTTTCCCTCAAGCGGGGGGGTTTGGAACGATTTCGGATCCGAAACTCATGTCAGCTCTACTACTACTACTACTACTACTACCCACCCCATACTTCTATCATTAGCGAGAGCTACTAATAGCCTTCGTTGCACTAATTGGACCTCCGGGGTTTTGTGCGTGTTAGAATGAGAGAGTGAGTGGTTGGTTGTAGGTACTGCAATAGTGCGTCACTGGGACGCTGCTGCTGTTGCATGCCTCTCGTTAATCGGTTCAATAATGCCATCATTAAAACAACTCGATCAACGGGAATACCTCACAAGGTGAGAAAGGGCTCGATGTATTGACCAGAGAGAGGACCACCACCTCCGCTAACGAGAAATCATCAACCCGATCATTTAAACTGAAATGCGATTGGTAATCCATCATCGAGAATTTTATATCGTTATTGTACTTGATTTATGCACCACGTTTGATGATCTTACAAATTTTCCTATCGAGTTAGATACTAATTTTATGTTTTGTTTTGTTTTTCTGTTTGTTTGTTTATGCATTGAAATATTTGTTGTATTATTTTCGTCATTTGTAGTAATCAGAAATAATTCGATTTGGTTAACTCGAAATATTTGGTGTTTTTTTTTTTTTTAGTAAGATTATATTTAGATATTCGTAATATTGAAATATTTCGAAAAGCTTTTTCATTAGAGATTAAATGAATGAAATGAGAAAAGACGTATTTAATGAACGAAAGAGAGAATACTTAAATTTTGATTAGACGGTAAATAATTGAATTCAACGAGTGAAAATACAAAAGGGGTAAATGTCATTCGCGAGTAAGATAATGTCAGAGTTATACGTCAGGGTTAGCATCAAATTTATGACACGAATATATCTCGCGAATGAACGTCCCTGTATATTAACTACTTTTTATATTTTTCTTTCTAACTATTCTGTTATAAATCTTTCTCGCGAAACGCATTAAATCTTGGATTGCCTTTTTTTTTCTTCTTCCCCCCAAGAAGAAAATAATTAAGATTTACAGATTAGGATTTTTTTGTATTAAACAAGGAGAGAGAGAAAAGTATGTACACGGAAACAGAGGTTTTTAACTGGAACGTGAACATTTCAACAGTTTTTTTTGTTTTATTAAACGCTATGAACTTGAATTTAATTAAAATTCTGAAAAAAAGTATGAGACTGTATAAGTTAATTTACGTTAACAGTTCAACAAACTGCGAGCAATAAGGTGCCATACGTTGCACGGAGAATATTATTTCACTAATAACGAGTTATACAGAATGTAAATTATTCAAAGAAATCAATTTGAAAAAAGTACCATTATCGATCATCGAATCTTTGAGTAATTTTGGTTCCACCTCTCTCTCTCACTCACTCAATCGTTTTTTATTTTCACTTTGGACCAATCAAACACCGTGTAGAAATCGTCGAAGTTCCTATTTTTTTTCCAACCCGTAGCACCATTATCGAAGAAATCGGAGACCAATAATTCGGATTTATCGAAATTAAAGTGCAACGAGATGAAACTCGCCGATGAGAATTTTCTCGAGAATCTCGGCTATAAGTTTCCGCATCGATGCTTCATTATCCACAACCTTCTACTTTCATATCTATCTCTCTGTCTCTTTTTTTTTTTTTTGATTTTCCCCTCCACTTCTAGAAATTCGACAACCCGTTGAGACAGATAAAAAGGTATAAGTACATACTTATACCATTACCAAACCTAACTTTTACTATTTATTTTTATGCAATCAAATCTACAAACATATTTAATCGAATTACGATCAAAAGAAAACAGAACAGCCCAAAATTTTCAATTGAATTAAGCTTTGATTCCAAAAAACTGAACAAAAAGATAGAAATAAAAAATAATAATTATAGATTTAAAGTGAAGGATACTTTAGGAAATTTGTTGAGATGGAAAGTAGACTGGGTGTGTACAGATGATTAAGTTTCAGTAAAATCCCTGAGCGAATACAGTAGAGTTATACCTTGGAGAATATACTTAAGTAACTTAAAACTCATCTAATAGTATTTCCATTTGAGCAATCTTGTAGTAGATAGATTGATAGATAAGCAAATAGATAGGTGTAGTAAGTATATGTATTTTATTACTATAACATAGATATATAGTAAATTAGTGTGTATCCTGGAATCATTAGAAACACCCTAACGTGACGAGATGAGATGAAATGAAAGGAAATCAGATGAAATAAGAGAAAAACAGATGATATCGAAGATTGATCGCGAGAAATTTCGTAATTTCTACGTTCAACCAAGGAGCGAAGATTATTACGTTATTAGATAGTTCGAGTATAGGGTAAACGATATTCCCCTTTTGCGTTAAAGTTTGAAAGCGATTCTTGAAGATATAACCTTCCTGCTCTTCGATTTGCTCCAGAGAATTCTATAATCCTTGAAACTTTGTTACCGTCTCGAAGGACCTTTGCTAAAACGTTTTCCTCGGCTTTATGATATAAAGATAGAAAGGGATTTATATCGGGTTAGGTATTTAAAATAGATCATCATAATTATTCGATTGTTATTGTTGATAGAAAGAAAATTTAAGACTTAACTTATATTTCGCTATTAGACTAACATAATTACGTGTTATGTATATTTTTTTGATAGGTCAAAATATAACACACAAATCAAAAATAATAATTATTTATTTTATTTCATTTAACCCTTCTTTGCATGATGATGGAAATTTCAATCATAATATTTAGTCAACAAAAAAAGGTACTTAAAACCCTTGTACTGTATATTTGTTGTCGCTGGACACTTTTTAAGCGACTATTGCGTACAACAAAATGCAGTTGTCAAAAAATAGCACTAGGATTTTTTTAAATATTTTTCCTTTAATCTAGAGCATTAATTACATCACCCTGATTTATTTAAAAAAAAAAGAAAAAATCATGCAAAGAAGGGTTAACCCCTTGGCCTACACGATATCTGCCAATTGTGCGAGCCATAATAAACAAGAAAGTCGTCGCGCGCCATGCCATTCTTCAACTGTTCAGCCCTATACCCGAACTGGCGCAAAATATATACTTTTCATGACATATATTATATATTTCAATGAAACGAAAGAAATTGTGAAAGAAAATAAACAATTATTAGGTACAAATAGTAATTTTAAGACGTCTGGGATTGAATCATAATCAATTGATCAGTTGAAAAATAATCATTTATTTATTTCAAAGAGTAGATAATGAATCAATAACAATTTGAAACGTGTGAAAGTAACGAAACTTTACGGGCAACTAAAGTAAAAGATCATGCAATTTCGTTAAAAACTAATGTAAAAACCACAATTACTGATGTTACTGAATACAAAGGAAAAATATTCGATGTGGAATAACTCCAATCGTTTGTTTTAATAACGCGTTGTAAAAATACGCGGCGTCTTATGCATAAATTACTCACCACGAGTCGGACTCGTGGTTTTCKCTTATGGCACAAATTCTTTACCACGAGTCAGACTCGTGGTTAGAGGCCAAGGGGTTAATGATAAGGTATCACAAGGAACTTGGACATAAAAAAGAAGTAGAACTTAGTTTAACTAAGTTGGACGTTTCGTTCCTTTATTGAGACTTCTTCAGCAACTTAATCTTTACAGTTAAGCGTCTGTTTTCATTGGGTAGACATACATTTTTCTTTTTATTAATATTCAAAACACAAAACATCTAAACTTCGTGAACCCCTTGGCCTACACGATATCTGCCAATTGTGCGAGCCATAATAAACAAGAGCCATGCCATTCTTCAACTGTTCAGCCCTATACCCGAACTGGCGCAAAATATATACTTTTCATGAACATATATTATATATTTCAATGAAACGAAAGAAATTGTGAAAAAAAAATAAACAATTTTTAGGTACAAATAGTAATTTTAAGACGTCTGGGATTGAATCATAATCAATTGATCAGTTGAAAAACAATAATTTATTATTTCAAAGAGTAGATAATGAATCAATAACAATTTGAAAGGTGTGAAAGTAAGGAAGCTTTACGGGCAACTAAAGTAAAAGATCATGCAATTTCGTTAAAAACCAATGTAAAAACCACAATTACTGATGTTACTGAATACAAAGGAAAAATATTCGATGTGGAATAACTCCAATCGCTTGTTTTAATAACGCGTTGTAAAAATACGCGGCGTCTTATGCATAAATTACTCACCACGAGTCGGACTCGTGGTTTTCTCTTATGGCACAAATTCTTTACCACTAGTCAGACTCGTGGTTATAGGCCAAGGGGTTAAATTATTACACAAAACTATTAAATTTATAGTTAAAATTTTACCTATATTTTTAAGAGAGAATATTCGATATATTTATAAAAGAAAATACAAAATATAAAAACAAATAAAAAGTATATCGAATACGTGTAAACGTGATTTTTGAATACGATATTTCTCATATTCGTATGTAAATATATGTATAATATAATATTACAATAATATTACAAAAATATTCTACAATAGACTGTTGTAGAATATATCGGTGACTATTTTATTCAATGTAAATGCGACACGTGCATATCCCTCGTTCACGATATATACACAGCTTACATATAAGATACGTTTGACACTGATCGATGCACGTCTATTATCGATGTTTACTATTTCTATCTCTTTCACTCTTTTTCTAATGCGTATGCACCGCCACGTGCGACTGATACACCGATCATATTACTCTCCTCTCATATTTTTCTAAAACGAGTCGCGTGTGAAAATTTTTCACACTCCTACAAAAAAATCCCATATATTTCTATTTCAAACCAATATTTTTATTGTTAAAAAAAAAAGGAAAGAATAAGATATTATTTCGATCGATGTGTGATCTTTGTTAAACCGAACCAACAACTGAATCCTATAAACCCATGAATTACCCTAACTCATGTGCATTTTTATATCTATCCTCTGTGTATGTGTATGTGTGTGTTTGTCTCTGTATGAAATTACAAGAGATATACATTGAAAAAGAAATTTGTTCGCGTGCAGGGGCTACGAATGGAAGAATAACGATGGGAATAGCTAGAGCTATTGTTATTATCATAAATTTATAGGGAAAGCTTCGTGTTCGATGCAATGATACTACTAGTAGGCTCAATTCGCGTGTTCGTCTTATCCTGGCACTGAGCCATCGCGATCCTCTTCCGATTAAATAAATAACATACCGTAAAAGGTAGGAACACGCATCGATCCTAACTATGAAATATGGAATAATAATAATAATAGATAATAGGTTATTAAGTATGTAAATGCGACAGGTTTTCTGGCTCGTTTATCAATCCTTTAATTCTACGATTATCTAGGAAAATTATTTAATCGTTTTTAAAAAAAAAAAAAAGAACAAAAATAATATGTATAATAAAAAATGTTACAACAATAGTCCCAACCACAATTATATATAATTTATAATATATAATAATTATAAAAATGTTATTAATATTGACATCGTACGATAATTTAAATAGAAACAACTTGTTTTTTACAATATATTTTAATAATAAGTAATAAAAAAATAAATATATAACGCGGGAGGGGAAATTTTAATAACTGATTGAACAAATTTGATAAAAATCCATAAATTCAGAGTTAAATTTAGGACAAATGTTAATATACAAATAATTTCGTTCGTTTTTCGATTCCCTCGCGTATTCGAATTCAAGTATAATATTCACGTAATTAAAAGCGATGCAATACTTTTTCAAAATACGAATTAGTTTTCCGGATTTTCAGTGAGTGCAAAGGTATTTTCTAAATGGATACGAATTTAAAATCGAAACGAAACGAAACGAAACGACGAAACTTCTCGTGCCAGTTGTTTTCCGCGATAAACTTTTCAAAAAGCTCCTGCCAGAAATATTCCTAATTATGAGTAAAAGCAACTACAAAAAATCATAATATTTAATCCTATTAGTATATATATATATATATTTTTTGTTTACGAAACAGAGTGTTCGTAAAAGTATTGCGAATTTTTGATTCATTTCAATTTGCAATTGTTAATAAATTAATTCTAAATAAATGTTAAACATTTTGAAGGAATAATCAGAAACATTGTAAAAATAAATGGGTAACATCGTTATTAGGTATTAATGAATGTTCGATTATGTGACCGAATTGTGTTGGAAATTAATTGATACTCGTAAATCTTAATATTACAGTTTACCCTCATATACCCTAGCTCCTCTTTCTCATGATTAAAAATGATCATGCATATATGGAGACAAATGTTTGAACATTACAATATTGACAGTTGAAAGCAACTTCATTTATGCATATACATATATAAATTATTATTAAAATATAATATAATAGAGAGAATAAATTCTGTGTGTGTGTGTTGGAAATGGTTAAAGAGAGTATTCTATATCAAAATAAATGATAATAATAATAATTATAATGAGTAATCAAGTTTTTTTGTTTGTTTGTTTGTTTGTTTTTTTGTATATTCCCATGGGTATTATTCGATTTGCAAATGCTCGGGGCGTTGTATCGGAGATTGCGATCGGTTGAACGATTAACAAGAACAATGGTGGTAGTTGTTGCTGTGTATACGAATCGGTAGACAAACTATTTGTAATTGTGACGCATAACGGACAGATTATACGTCGGAACAAATATCGCCTTTGCATTGTGCGACGCCAGATTGACCAACCTCTCGAAATTCACATTGCCGATTTTCCTGATATTTCCCGAAATGAAATCCACCGACAATCGACTCCGTTGTGTTTTCCATTTTATCTCTGCTTCGAACCAACATATATATATTTTTCACGTCAAATCAAATTTATTGGATAATAATATATGTATACAGTTTTGCGAAATTTTTTCATTTTAAATCGATCATTTTTAGAAACAACTCCAACTGCACGTATAATAATATAAAAATTGTATGGAAAATATCTAGATAAAATAAGTTTAATCTTTTAATTATGCAATAATTGTAGAACCGAAAACAACAACAATTCATTCGAATCATTTTAAACTTCCCTCACATAACAAACTTCACTTAATTTTAGTTTTAAAACGTTCCCCTTAGTACCTACACTTTTAATATTTATACGAAAATATACATGTTTTAATAATTTAAATATAGAACCAAAAAAATTACACTAATTTTTCATAATTTCACCCATACAAACAAATGTTTCCCCTTTTATTTTTTTAGCTTGAAACTTCTTCTATTTCATTTTTCAATTATTTTCAATAATAGTGTTTAATATTTATAATAAAGAACACATATAAAACAAACTATTTGTATAATAATATAATTAAGAGAAAAAACAATAATTAATAATTTAAATTGATCATTTTAATTCTACTCACATCTCTGTATTATAATAATTTCTTATTTAAATCTACAAAATTTCATTTAACCCTTTGACAATCATTTTATTTCTTCCTCAAAGTATACGAATGATTCGTAACTTCTGCTTTTTTTTTTTTAATTCTCTCTCTCTCTCTCTCTCTCTCTCTTTTACGTAGGCCACGTAAAGCATTATAAGTCTGGCACATATATTTTACAACGTGTCGTAAAACATCACTTCGTTTTAAACCAGACCCGTTTCTCCTTGTTCCCTGAGAAGCCGAGAGTGAAAAAAAAAAAAGATAGAAAAAGAAAGAGAGAGAGAGAGAGAGAGGAAGAGAGAGGACTAGACAACCACCAACCACCGTTTCCAACAGTGCTTACTTCTACGTTCGGCCATAAAACGTCAACAAAGATAACACCATGACACCGATGAACGTGTGCGAACGCGTGCCCGATAGAGTACCTATGGGGATATTCTGCTAACTGCAATAGACGTGAGTGAGACTGCATCATTCTGATTTTTACACATGAAACAAAAAGAAAAGAAAGAAAAGGAAAAAAAACACCGGTAGGGGGGGGGGGAAGAGAAAAATGAAGAGAGGAAAAAAGGATAGAGACATATATATATGTTACGGTGTCACGTAGCAAATAAATTTATCCTATCTCCCATTTTCACACGAATACCAAGCACATAACCCTT
>NW_014569680.1:384402-393572 GCF_001313835.1 Polistes canadensis | reverse complement strand
ACAACCTCCCTAAGAGTAAACTTAGTAATAATATTAATAAATTTTGGATAAGGAAAAAAATCTTGATTATATTAACATAGGAAATAATATTGGCACACGGTGTGTGTCGCTATTGTAAGCATTGATCTCTAGCGTTAAGGGTGGTATGGTAAAGTGGTGATAGGGAATGATGGTGGTGGTGGTGGTGGTGGTGGTGATGGTGCTCAGTACCATCTGCTGCTTGTCGAACAATGGAACGTGCATGAATTTGTCTCGAATGACCGAGCACTGACCTATCGCCGGAAAATCGCGTTGGGAATATCGTTTATATTCTATCTCTATCTCTCTCCTTCTCATTTTCACTTTCTCTCTCTCTCTCTTTCTTTTTTACTCTCTTTTGTCAATCATTCCTAGCATTCGTTTGACCGGAAGAGACCACCCACCTCGTCGTACGAACAACACGCTCGCAATCGTTTTGTTTCTCGCGATGAAACGCATCCTGAAACGGGGGGTGAAGGGGTGGGTGGGTGGACAAACCCCATGCGAACTATGGGAACGTGAGTATTCTCTTATTTTTCTATTCTTCAAATATAGAGTATATTTCGATCATTGAAAAAAGAAAAAAATGCATTTACGTATTCGGGTGTGTATTTTTATGTATGTATGTATATTTGTATATGTATTACACATACATACAGATATGTAATATATAGGTAAATGTGTATGGTAAAGGGAAGAATATTTCGTACCATTGAGAATTTATAATTATTATTATCGCGTATTCTACAATAAACCGTATATGTTAGGTAAAGTTGAAATTTAGTTTGTGTATGTGTTCTAGCGTTACTTTATGCTCATACACAACACGTATTTTCGCAATGGCATTGGTCGGTCCTCCAGAGATATGGGTCACGACGAATTATTATGCAATTTGTGAGTTTCTATCCTCTTCTATTATATAAGAGAGAGAAACGGACAATTTATTGAGCTTAAGATCGCGTTAAAATGTTGTTTAACGAGAGCATAAAGTTAGAATTATAGTACGATTCCGAAAATCAGTATATGGAATTAATTAATATTCGAAGAAAATTTTTGAGATAAACTTTAAAGTAAGACGCGACGATATTAGAACAAAAAAGAAGAAGAAGAAAATAAAAAAAAGGAACCGTGAATCATTCCGATTACTTTTTCAACCATGAAAGTTTATACATTATTCGTAAAATATGGATCGCAAAGCACTCGCTTAAGTGGATATACGGATTTTCGGATATCGAAACGCGTAATCGGATTAATCGTATATTTTCTTCTCGCTTAATATCACGCTTGGAAAAGAGATAAAGATAGAATTTAGCAGAGAGTATTTCGAAAAATCTACACGCGTACAAAAACACACACACACACACACACTCTGTATATATAAGAGTAAAATGCATGAAATTGTACACGCTTCCAAACGTAATTGGTATTTCTGATAATCGGTTACCAAGTTGGATAATTGAGATTTTACCGAAATTTATTTTCCATTTCGGTAACGAGTCACGGGCGGGGGAGGGGCCCGCTAGGGGAAGTCTTTATTTGTTTATTTATTTATTTATACATTCGTACATTCATTCATTTATTCGTTCATTCGTTTGTACATACGTACGAGAGTGCCAAAACATTTGGAACAGTAACTTTTCATTCGACGTCAAATGAGGATGACGACTGCTATGCACAAATTTTAATCTCGTATATGAAAAAGAGAAAGAGAGAGAGAGATAGAGAGAAACAAAAAGGAAATCAAAACAAAACGCGAATCGCGAAACGAACCTTGTCGAAGGACTTGATTCACGAGTTCACGTTTTTTATTGTATCGCGTCAAAAAATTTTGACATTTTCCTTTTATATTTTTTTTGTTGGATTTTTCAAGCATACATTTTCAACAACACAACAGTAACAAAAATAATAGAAATAACAACAAAACAAAAAAGAAACTTTATCTGTAACACGAAATATCGAATCGGGGGTGAGGGAGGGATGGAAGGGGGTGGGAATGATGTAAATAGAAGCTTTACGTTACTGCAACGTTCAAACTGAGAAGTGCATATTGACGATTCATAATTCTATTCGATAATTTTGACGGCTCTCACATGACGCATCGTTTATTATGTACGTCGACGATGCGACGTATCGTATCGTATCGTATCGAAAGAGAGAATATGTGTGTGTAGAATATGTGTATATGTATGTGTATGTATTAGAGAGAGAGAGAGAGAGAGAGAAAGACACATATATATGAACATGTCGATGCTCCCGTAAATCGTCAGGGATTCGGGTGGATGCACCATTTATCACTATGTACCACGATTACCATCATTCTCGCATGACGCCCCGATATTTCGACGAAAAGGAGCCTCTCCACCTCCATTTCCACCTCCACCACCACCTCCACCTCATTTTACCTCTCTACGTTGATAAGCGAAGTTAAGGGGTTACATGGGTTTGGGACTTTCAACAAAATTTTTTTTTTTTTTTATTTTTTTTTCAATTTTACAACTCATTTAGAATATTGTATTGAATTTTGAAGTCGATAGGAGTAGTAGTTTTAAAGATAGAGCCCTGAGAAGCACTCAAATCTTTAAACGCGTTTTACTCAAAACGCTTTTTCTAAATTTGGTTGTCAAGATTTCTCGATAACTATTTAACCGATTTTCATGAAATTTGCTACACATCTTCGTGATACTATTGACAAGGACCTTGGACGAAGGATTTTCGTTTTTTTCATTAAATCGAATTTTAAGAAACCAAAATGTGGTGCAAATTCTAGCGAAATTTGAATGTTCTTGCTAAAAACGTTGCCAAAAATCCAAATTTCAATTTTTTTTCTTTTTCCTTCGTCCAGTTTCTAGTTTGAAGTATTCACTAAAAGACCCTATTTTTTTCAACAGAAAAACCCTCACCGTTTATAAGTTCTGCTGTCAACCCGAAAACACTTTTTTTCGGTTGGGTCACCGGAAATGACGTCGCAATGGCTGAGTTTAAAATATTTTTCAACCAAAATTTTAGAAAATCTTCTTTAAATATGTATCTTAAATACTATAAAAAGTTTGAATAAGAATTCCATTTTGTATATAGACAGAAAAAATTGTTGAAAATATGCTATTTTTTTCCCGGTGTAAACCCATGTAACACCCCTTAAAGGAAGAAAACAAAAAAAAGAAAAATACAATCCGGTTATCGAGCTTTTTTTTAAATATCTATCGTATATTTTAATCTACTGTTAGTGGAAAAAAATCTGAAAATAATTGGAATATTATCAAGAGTTACTTCATCGTTTAATAAAAAACAAAAAGAAAAGAAAAATAATCGTAAATAAATGAAAAGTAAGAAAATGAAGATACATTTTTTCATTTTTAATAATCTAAAAAAAATCAGTGAAACTAAACTCGAGCCGGTTTGTATTCATCGAGGATGCTAACAGGGAGGAAAAAAAAAAAAAGTGGAGAAGAGAAGAGAAGAAAGTATCATTCCCCGTTGAGTGGAAACGAATGAGAAGTGTGATAAAAACATTTTGAAGACGCGGCGTAGGTATTATAAAAGAAAAAGAAAGAAAACGAGAGAGGAGGGGGGACAGAACCCAGGAGGAGAGGAGGCTTAACGTAAGGGTAGGAAGGGGTGGGTAGCAGAAGAAGGGGGATACTAAAAGTGACAAAAAAAATGATAAAAAAGTGGAGCCTGGTGAAAAAGAAATGAAGATGAAGCGAAAAAGTGAAAGAAAAAGAAAATAGGAAAGAGATAGGAAGATTGAGGGAGAGGAAGTGGGGAAAGGAGGGGGAAAAAGGGTAACTCTGAAAACGGTATGAAACAAACAAGTACGTGTGAAAGGCTGACGAAAAAGGGATGAGGTGGTAGGTCGTAGGGTCAAGAAGGTGGAAAGGGTTTAGTCTCTTCCATTCATATTCATCTTCACGACTTCGTGCTTAATCTTCTTTTATTCGTAAAATAGTGTCCTCCGTGCACACGTTTATCTAGTTTCCTTTAAAAATGAAATGATAAAAGAAAAATTCATCGTCAATGACTAACAAATGTTTCCAAGAAACTAACGGGAATTTTTTTCACAGATGAGATAAAAGTAAATTTTGTATACGAACAAGAAGATAAATTCTTTTTTGGAATAAAATGTTAGTAGTACAAACCGAATTCGAGATATTATTATCATATCTGAAACTTTGATTGATTATTAGATTTAATGACAATTAATTTCTTTACGTTTAACATCGTCGTGCAATTTTGAAAATAAATAATTATTATAATATATTATATTTATATATATTATTATATTATTATATTATTATATTATTATATAATAATAAATAATTATTATATATAGTATAAATTTTTGTTCGTTGCAAATATATATAACTTAAAAATATTTTAATATAGTATAATATAACATGTCGCGTACAGTATATCAAATATATTTGACTATTACTATCTTCTTACAACGTAGACGAAATTTGACAGAAAAAGAGTATTCTAAGAGAGTTTTTTTCTGTCGAAAATCGTTGAAATTCTGCACGTTCTCCTAGTGGAAAATGGCAGCTATATGTAAAAAGAGAAATACAGAGAGAGAGAGTTTTGGAGAAGGAGTGGTCTGTCGTCGTCTGTATCTGACAACCAGCAAGTAAGATGATGATAAACGATGCTTGGAAGTCTCATCGACAAAGTTTCTTAACAGAATGAAACTTGGTTTAAACAATTTCACATCCAGCCTCTCAACTTCTGCTAGACGGTTTACAAACGTTACGATGAGAACGTAGAACGTCTGAAAGTATGAACGAGAAACGGAGAGAGAAAGAGAGAAAGAGAGAGAGAGAGAGAGAGAGAGAGAATCACGTAGTCTCTTGATGTCTCTGGAATTTATAACTTCCGAGAGGATTCGTCCTTGCAAACTTGGAACTTTACCACTACAAGCCTTTCCCATTACGCTAATATGCCGTTATCCACTAAAGCTCCGTTTTCGATAGAACGATGCGTGTTTCTAGGATCCATTGGTGAATGTAAAAATTACGAACACCCCTCTTTGTAAGTATCCTACGCTTGAAAAAAAAAAAAAAAATAATAAAAAGAATGGAGTGTTTAAATTATAACGGATTAAGACTTAACGAAGTGTAGATGTTTTGTGTGTTCGAATATTAAAAATAAAAATAAAAATGTATGTCTACTTATAGAAAAAAGACGCTGAACTTTAAAGATTAAGTTGCTGAATAAGTCCCAATAAAGGTACGAAATGTCCAACTTATCAAAATTAAGTTCTACTTCTTTTTTTCATGACCAAATTTCCTATGATACCTTCTTATTTAAAAAATTACAATCGTTTATTTTTATCGTATAAAATACAAATGAATTTTATCAATATTTATATCTGTTAGATATTTCAATTAAATTTAGTTGCTTGATATCAAAATTTATTGCATCGTAATCACCATAATCTTTTTTCTTCTTTTCATCGAGAAAAATTCGGCAACAGTTGTTGTCCGAAAAATTGATCGAAGTGATCGAATTATATAAGTTGGACAATTACTTATCAAAATTAAGTTCCATTTCTTGTTTTCATTTCTAAATTCCCTATGATATCTTCTTATTAAAAATTTTATTTTTGAACGAGAGAAACAACTGATTAAAAAGAACAAATTTTTTCAAATATAAATTGCCTGATCTGGGGTTTTGTGATTCCATCTACGATAACAAAATATACAAAGAATTTGAATGAATCAACGGTAAAATCTTAATTACAAATCTTTTAATTAATCATTATTTACGAGTATTATCTTATCGATATTATTTAACTAAAGTATTATAATATTTTAATATTTATAACATAAACTTATAGGAATAATGTTAACGTAGATTAAAATATAGATTTTCCATGTAAAATTAAATGATTCGAACGATGATCAATCTATTAACGAGTAATAATTAATAGGCCAACACGAGTATGATGTTTTTTAACGATAAGATAAAAACAATGTAATTAATACAAGACGAAATCTTAATTAGCAATCTTTTTTTCAACCAACTTATTTTGTGCATCATCGTCAATAATCTTTGTTTGCATCTAACGTAAAAAATCAAATATTCTTTCTTCTAACTATTATTTAACGTATGAAAAATAAATCAGAAAAGATACGTCATTATAAAAGAACATACGCGTATATTAATTATTTAAACTAAAGATTAAAATAAAGGTTTATTATTGAAACTTAAAAGAGAGTAGGTTATAAGATGCATTTAATATTCCGTAACGGCGAGAATTCGTTCGCTAAAAGCGCCATTTTATCGGGAACAACCAAGATCTCGGAGAAAACTGCTTGTTCGTATAATCTACGAACGTAGAACGGGGGATATTATATCACAACGTTTTACCTAAGTCAACTAAGTTATTCCAGCGATAAGGTAACGGCAAAATTGAGGACAGGCACGTAAGTTCTTGTTATATCTTTCTAAGAAGTGCCATTTTATTTTCATAATTTATGTTGTCATTCATCTTGAGAATCTAATAAATTGTAACAACTCTGATAAGAACCTAAAAGATATTACTTTATACTTAAAAACGTACGCAGAATTATTATCTTATCCACGTTTCGTTATAATTAAAATGTCAATGACACTATCAACGTATACGATTAAATGAAATTAAATATTATAATACGTACATACGCGAATATTTTTTGTCAATACGTCTAGGTTGTCAAAGGTTGTCTTAAGACTATCATTTACATCAGATTATCCTTCCTATATTCTGTAATACATACTCAAATATATGTTTTAGGATTAAATCCTGTTCTTTTTCCAATACATTTACATCTGTGAATTTTCACGTATGTAAATTTATCACAATTTTGTTGTCCAAGAATTCGTTTGAAAAATTCAAACTATTTCCAGAGGTGTGAACTGAATATTTAATATTAAAAACAACAACTAAGAATAATACATTGATCATAGTATCATGTAAAATGATATATTTGAATAATAAAATATCTATTAAGATAAGATTTAAACCAATAGAAAATAATTGGAATATAAAAATGGAAAATTAAACGTTAGATCGTATAATAAATATATTCTTAAGAAAGTGTGTGTTAATAATGATACTCAATTATTCAGGTTTGTAGTAATAAAAATTAATTACGATTAAGTGCGAAAGATATTATCGAGTATAAACGTAACCACCACTAAAATACAATACTTGACACTATGCTGGTGCGTTTCATGGGATCGTTAACTCTTCAGCATGTCCTCGTACCATTATCCTGACGATTAGAGTCCAGATCGTTAGGTGCAAAGTTATTGCGTAACCGCGAGATACAGTTTCTAGTTTGGATCCTTCGTATACCGAACTATATATATAGTTTAACTATATACGGAGTATATGTGTGTGTGTGTGTGTGTCTGTGCGTGACAGTGATGGTAGTGGTAGTGCAGTTGCATTTACCTTTTGGTATCTTCGTTACTTCGTAAATGTAATTTCGTTGCAATAAGAACTTTTATCAAAACGAATTAACAACGTTTATCAAATTTTCATTGGAATTTATTAAATATTGTATTCCAAATAAAACTATTCACGTGCGAAATCTATCGTCGAGTTAATATTCTGTCAATTTTATTTAATAGAATAAGAAAATGAAAGAAAAAAGAAAAATAAGGAAAATTCATTTATGATTTATTACAATTTACATTGAAATTGAAATAAACTGGGGCATTGTATTATTTTAGTATATTTCTAAGAATATTATATAGAACGATGTGATTGGTATTGATTTTTGATTAAGTTGTTAATCGATTACGTTGTTTCTTTTTTTTCATTGTCACAATAATAGACAATATTTCCAATAAATTATATTTCAATAAAGTAAATATAATAAAAGCACGTAGGAAAATTGTCGAATAACACGAGTTACGTTTAATATTTCATACATCGTTCGTAGAAGATGATTTTATTAAATCTTTCACGCACGTCCGAAAAATAGAAGAGAGAGAGAGGGAGAGCAACGTAAGGAAATTTATTTCACGGTCTACGAATTGCAAGAAGAGCTTTCGCGCGGTTTTATCGGTGCCAACAGGAAGAGGGGGAAGAGGAGGTGAAAAGAGGAAAGATTTTTCCTTCAATTCGTTGGAAAAGAAGCTAAAAAACCGTATGAGAATCGAACAGAACGTGAACTTGAAAATGAAGACCCTTCATTTCTACGAAGAAAAGAATAGAAAAGAAAGAAAGAAAGAGAGAGAGAGAGGGAAATAAGGTCTGTTCTTTTCTATGGGAACATCTCATCTTTCTACGAAAAGACGACAAAGGTTTGGATTTTTTTGAAATCTAAAGAAGATCCAATGACATTTCTCCAGGGAATTCTGAACATTCAATAAGAATTCCGAATACCCTTTCATGCGGGACGGACTTAAAAAAAAAATGAAAAGAAACAAAATATATTATTACTTTAGTTTTCCCTGTTTTCTACTTATTTATTCTATTGATTATTTTTCCAATTATTATCAAAATTACGGACAATTTGTAATCTGCAATTTTGAATTAATTCCACAATTGAAATGAAAGAGATATTGCAACTTAAAATTAATTGCGAAAATGCATAATTTACGGCATTGCATTCTCTGACATTTTATGAACCTTTGCAGATCGATTTAAACCTCGAATAAATATTCTACGCGTAGACAAAAGAATGTATTTTAATTTAATATAAAAATCATTTAAATCCGTTTACTATAAGTATAAAAAATATTTACCTAAACATTTCAAAGATATGGCAATGTTGAACGACTTACAGCATTGCAATCTCTGATATTTCTTTAAATATTTTTTATACTAAAAGTTAATAGATTTTAATGATTTTTATATTAAATTAAAGTACACTCTTTTGTCTACGCGTAGAGTACCTTTTCGAGTTATAAATCAATTTGCAAAGGTTTAAAAAATGTCAGAGAAAGCAATGCTGTAAATAGTGCATCTTTGCAATTTTTTTGAAAAGTTTCAGCAAATATTTTTTATACTTAGAGATAGCGAATTTTATTAATTTTTATATTAAATTAAAGTGCACACTTTTGGCTACGCGTAGAGTATCTTTTTGAGTTATAAATCAATTTGCAAAGGTTTAAAAAATGTCAGAGAAAGCAATGCTGTAAATAGTGCATCTTTGCAATTT
>NW_014569680.1:380946-383486 GCF_001313835.1 Polistes canadensis | reverse complement strand
ATTAAAATTTATTTGCTAAAAGTATAAAAAATATTTACCGAAACTTTTCAAAGAAATTGCAAAGATGCACATTTTACAGCATTGCATTCTCGTACATTTCCTGAACTTTACATGCTAATTTTACAACTCGATATGGTATTTTACGTGTAGACAAAAGAGTGTACTTTAATTTAATATAAGATTTATTAAGATTCATATGCTCTAAGTATAAAAAATATTTGCCGAAACTTTTGAAAGAAATTGCAAAGATGCACATTTTACAGCATTGCATTCTCGTACATTTCCTGAACTTTACATGCTAATTTTACAACTTGATATGGTATTCTACGTGTAGACAAAAGAGTGTACTTTAATTTAATATAAGATTTATTAAGATTCATATGCTCTAAGTATAAAAAATATTTACCAAAACTTTTCAAAGAAATTGCAAAGATGCACAATTTACAGCATTGCATTCTCTGACATTGTATGAACTTTAAATGATAAATTTATAACTCGATATGGTATTCTACGCGTAGATAAAAGAGTATACTTTAATTTAATATAAGTTTTATTAAAATCTATTCACTTTTAGTATAAAAAATATTTACCAAAACTTTTCAAAGAAATTGCAAAGATGCACAATTTACAGCATTGCATTCTCTGACATTTTCTGAACTTTACATGCTAAATTTATAACTTGATACGGTATTCTACGTGTAGAAAAAAGAGTGTACTTCAATTTAATATAAAAATTATTAAAATTCGCTCGCTATAAGTATAAAAAATATTAAAATTATATTCACGGAAGCAAATCGCGGTTTACTCAAATTGCAATGTATAGTCAATCAAAACAGATCAACTTCTGTTTAAAGTATTTTTTGTCATGTTATTACAAGTATTTGAAAATTCGTAACTAGAATTATATGGGACACCCTGTATATAATAAAATGATTTTATTTAATGTCATATAAAAATTCAATTATATTTATTAGTAGATATATTTTGATCATGTTTGAATAGAATAAAAATCCGTTTGAAAAATCAGCTGATAGTTAAATGAAATTTTAAATGTTTTTCACATATATCTTATTCTTTTTATTTCTAATGAAGAAGTTGCCAACTCAAGGGGTTAACAACATTTGTGATATATTAGCTAGAGATACTCATGAAAGTGGTTTGGTTATTAATACATGTACTACTAGTAGGAAACTGCCAAAGGGTGCATTAAACATGCGTCTATCAAGATCAAGAGCAACTAATATATTTCATTATACAAGGGAATTCAACATTTTAACTAATTAGCCTTAAATGTTAGACTCTCACGTTTAACGTTTCACATACACACAAACACACAGACACAAACAAACACATACACGAATGAACGAATCCAACATCGTTCTAACGATGATTTGTGAACTCTCTGTAAAAAAAAAATAAAAAGAAAGGGAAAATGGTTTGGTAGCTCTCAGGTAGAATAAGAGGAGAAGTACTTTGAAATCCGCTCAGCTCTTCACTTAAATTAAAAAACTTTTCGGTTAGGCGAATCGAATGTTACGATCGGCTCGAAAGAAAGAACTTTTGCTTTTTTCTTAAACTCGTGAAACGAACGCTGACTGATTCCTGAACGCTAATCTAACGGGTATCGTTTATTTCTTATTTTTTTTTTTATTATTATATTTTTTCTCACGATATCACACCCCCCTCCCCCTCCCCAAGTTTTTATTTCATGCTCGAAGTATCAAAAGTCGATATAATTTGTTTCTTATTATTTTTTTTCTTTTTTAAAGCCACGAGACGATTTGAAAGACAAAAAAATTCTTGAAAATAATACGGAAGAATAAAAATGAGATAATCTGTCGTACTATTATCTTTTTAAAAGATTTCTTAACGTCATCTCGTCCATTATCTTCTCAGTATTTTAATCTGATAGCTTTGTCCTTGTTCGAGAGTTCGTTAAAATCTTCACGTTTATTACTCGGTTTTTTTTTTTCAAAAGCTGCTGAATAATCGAGATTAAAAAAGAATTCTCACGTTAAAAAATTAAATGAGTCAAAGCGATCCGACTCGTTTAAGAAAGAAAGAGAGAGAGAGAGAGAATGAGAGAGAATGAGAGTGAGAAAAAGAGAAAAGATAAAGAAAGATTCTCTTGAAACGTTGCCTCGTTGACACTAATTGTTCCATCGTGATACCACTAGTACTATCGCACACTGGGAACCTCCAATCACAATCGTGATTCATCTTAAAAGCCTCTGTCGTTTGGTGATTAAATGCTTCACCGATTACGTCACCGATCAGCCTATTATTATCATCATCATCATCATCTGACACAATATCTCCTTTGCATTTTAACTATTAATCAATAATTCGTGTGTCATATAAATTGACAACAATTATATTATTAATATATCGTATCAGTTGAAAATTATTTTCATCTATATTTATTTTTCTAAATAAAATATTAATAATGTATGTGAATAAGAACGATATAAATTAACGTTAATTTAATTTAAACAAATTTCATTCTTATTTGTCCGTATACGTTAGAAAAATACAAATAA